>NC_041395.2:206249235-206549235 GCF_900747795.2 Erpetoichthys calabaricus
ATTGATGATGGTAGAGTCTGACCGCTGCGCAAAGCCTTCTCCAGCACATCCCAAAGATTCTCAACTCTGGAACAGGGTAAATCTGGACTCATCAGACCACATGACCTTCTTCCATTGCTCCAGAGTCCAATCTTTATGCTCCCTAGCAAATTGAAGCCTTTTTTTCCGGTTTGCCTCACTGATTAGTGGTTTTCTTACGGCTACACAGCTGTTCAGTCCCAATCCCTTGAGTTCCCTTCACATTGTGCGTGTGGAAATGCTCTTACTTTCACTATTAAACATAGACCTGAGTTCTACTGTTGTTTTTCTTCGATTTGATTTCACCAAACGTTTAAGTGATCGCCGATCACGATCATTCAGGATTTTTTTCCGGCCACATTTCTTCCTCAAAGACGATGGGTCCCCACTATCCTTCCAGTTTTTAATAATGCGTTGGACAGTTCTTAACCCAATTTTAGTAGGTTCTGCAATCTCCTTAAATGTTTTCTCTGCTTGATGCATGCCAATGATTTGACCCTTCTCAAACAGACTAACATCTTTTCCACGACCACGAGATGTGTCTTTCGACATGGTTGTTTAAGAAATGAGAAGCAACTTATTGCACCAGTTGGGGTTAAATAACTTGTTGCCAGCTGAAAGATAATCGCCCATGCACTAATTATCCAATAGGATGCTCGTACCTATTTGCTTAGTTAAATCCAGGTGGCGAATTTTTTTTTGGCCAGGCAGTGTATACTACCTTTAAAAACTTTATTAAAATAAATTTAAATTTTAACGTTTAAGATTCTGTGTTGTGTGGTACACGACTATAACACCACATGTCAATACGTGGCACTGCTGTTCATTTTATTGATTTATACGTACTGATATAGGAAAGAAGAAGAAAGAAGATAAGAAATCAAAGTCTTATCATATAAGTGCTAAATAAGTTGTCTTCGAGTGGGATTAAAACTAAAATAAGTCTCGAGTACCTCTGAATTTAACTTGCCAATCTTCCAGCCAGCTGACCGTGCCGACTGCCCTAATAGAATGACAAAATTCTGCAAAATAGAAGAATAGAACACAACATGGTGCCAGTTTTTAAGCGAGAGAGCAGTTACGGAAATCTTTTTCAGCATGCCAAGAGCAAAGGTGTATGTAGAGTAGTTATTTCCAAACATTTTTCTGTGGTGCTGTACCATGCCATTTTTGTAACCCAACAAATTCCGAGGCACACCACGATTCTACCAAACACAAAAGAATTAAATCTCTTAGACTTGTTAAGCTGTCCAAAGGTTGAGGTGGGAGTGGGGGGCAAAAAAAGTCGTTTGGAGACTGCCGTTCACATAGATGGCACTTGTGTAGAGTATAATGTTCTATTGTTGATGGTTATGAACAAGTATCTGGAGTTTTAACACAAGTTTTAATGTATGCCTATTTAAGAGATGCATGTTCTTTCAATTATATCAGTCTTTAGCAGTCCATTCAGAGTCAACAGTCCTTTCGATAATTTGTTTACTTTGGATATGTCTGTGTCTCATATATCGTATGCTAATACAATTTGATAATTAATACCTTGGCCTCGTTTTCTTGTTGCCATTTTTCAACTTGCTTGATTAGGAAACCATTCAAATTCATGTTGTACTTGCTCAAGTAGTAGTTTGTTAAAAGTGGAGGTTTCAGGTCATTGTATAAGTTTTTTTTAATTCCTTTGTGATTCAGTGTATATTTACTTCATGATTTATGTATTAATTTTATAATTACATGTTCAAATGTTAAATATGATTTAATCATAATTACATATATTTATGCGATTAGTTAATTTTTTTAATCGATCCCTGCCCTAAGATGTATATAAAACCACTGTTTTACTATGTAGCAGATTTTGTTTATTTTCTCAGGTATATAAATCTTAATGGCTGTTTCATACACAGTGTAGATACTGGCAAATTAAAAAAAAAATGTGTAAAATTCTGTGTTTTCTTGCATTTCAGAAAATGGCGAATAGCTTGAATCACATGATTCCTAGAAGATGACTGCATCCCTGCCCTGCTTGACTGGCACAGTGCTGGAAGTGAGGACACACTGCTTCACAGCGTTGCCTTCCATGTCTCTGTATAATGGATACTGATGATGCATATCAATCGGTTACTTGTTCTGTTGCCAAAATTATAATGGCTATCTTAATTGTACAGCAAAGCAAGGGAAGTGACTATTTTAGCACCTCTGATTGTGCGCAAGTCCATCTTATTCATTTGAGTGTCAGTGCTGTTTCTAGCCTAGGAGCAGAAGCCTTGAGTTTTTTTTGTTTTTGTATGGATGCTCTGATTTGTTTGGGACACTCTGTATGAGATTATGAGATTTTCAAGGGATGGGGGTTGGGTGAAATATAGGGAACTGATGAAATTTTAGTAATTTTCAGATAACCTGAATGGAATGAATAAAAAGCACAGTTGTCCCAATCTATTTTATGATTTTATTGTTTTGAAAGTATTTTTCATTATTCTGTCTAAATGTAAAAGATTTTATGCATTAGGCATTGAAAGTGCGGTCACACCTTATATATTCTGTAGATATGGCACTGAGATGTATTTCTGACTCAGTATTAGATTAATACTGCTAAAAGGGTGATTTGTATTGAACCTGCTGTAAACTCCTGGTAAGTGTCAGCACACCACATTATGCAGCACTCTTGTATTCTCCTTCTCAAAGACTCGACTAGACTCCCATCCTTCAGACTGTTAATAAAGGTGTTGCACTTAAGTTGGAATCAGTTTATTATTAATTGTCATTTGAGAAATCTTGGCTTAATCCCAGTTGTTTTCATTTCTGCTTGACTTCATTGACTTCATGTTTCTTGTACGGGAACCTGAAGGTATTCAAAACCCAAACACAATGAACTAATGTATTAATTATGACTTAAGTCTGACCGTGTAAAGTGGTGTGAAGTTTCCACTGACCCTAATAAAAAATACTGAAGGGATTCAAGTGAGGTCATTTTTGACTGCATTTCTGGTTCCTTGAGTGCTTATTGGGCATGTGCCTATTGAACTGAAATTCACATTTAGCTTTTAATGTTTGGATGATCAATGCTTAATGTGGTCTACTATATATAATTTTTAATAACTTTACCACTATTGTGTGTGTGTTTTACTAAGGTATTAAAAAGTGAGCTACCCTTTATTCTTCAATGTTTATTTTTATTCCTGGCTCTTTGGACCACAGTGCCACAAATTGTATTATAAATGCATGTTATTGCATTAAAACAAACTGTGATAATAATATAAAGGTAATTGTTTTTTTTAGTCCAGTCTATGATTACGCAAATCCGGTCCATCTGTAGTCTGTGTTGGATTAATTGACAGCACTAAACAGGCTTGTTCCTTAAGTGGTACAGCAGTTACCAGTGGGGGTAATCCATGCTATTTTATGCTTATAAATGGAGAAAAAAAAGCTAGATGTTTGCCTAATTGGATGTATTTTCCCGTATTTGTTTAAAAGTTTCAAATAGTGTGTTACGCTTAGTCTAAGAAAAGTAGAAGCAAATCAATTCCCAGTCTCCTATACAACATTTTTGATAACAGAACAAAAATTTCAGGTAAGGCAAGAAAATAACTTTTAAGGGCTCATTTTGGCCCAACTCTGAAATAGAGGGCATTGGCAGTCAGTCGCTGATGTGCTGTGTTTAATGAGCCCAACTCTGAAATAGAGGTCATTGGCAGTCAGTCGCTGATGTGCTGTGTTTGACACCTTTATAGTGACTCTTTCTGAAAATACATAACTAGGAGTCACAATTGCGTACGGTGTTTTTTTTTTTTTGGATAAAATTTTTACACCATATACTGTATTAAATGTAGGCCAACCATGTTACTATGTTTTGGCCCTTGGGGGCTAAGATCTCAATATTCTGAATTCTAAGGTTATGTGTTTTTTTGTGTGTTTGTCCCTTCCACCCTATCCTCCATGTGTGTGTGTCCTTTAATATGTTTAGTTATTCAAGCTAGTGTTTTTCTTGCTGGTTTTTCAAAATAAAGTAAGTAATAAATTAGTATCAAATTAAATTTTAAGTGTTCCATCCTTATCCTATCATACCCATTTACCCATTTCAATATTCAACATATAAGCTGGAGACGTGCTGTCCTGTTTTAAACATAAATGTCCGCGTTCATTCTAAACACCCAGAGCTAAATGAACCCATTTCTGCTGTTGAGCAACACGTCTCCTCTCAATTAAAGGCTTAGTATAAACTGTGAAGTTGACTACAGAAGTGGAGCCTTCCTAGAAGTGTTTAAGGGATAAGTGCTGTGAGATTTGAAATGTGTCTATTGCTCATTCGCGGAGTCTAAAACGGCCCACAAAACACCGAGGATGATGTGTTTGGGTTTATTTTGAAGCCAGTCATGCCTGCTTTAAATCAAACCCAAAGATAGGTTTGTGGCTGTTTCGGTTCACCAGCAGGATAAGACTATATAGGACTATTTTGTTTTGCACTCCTGTCACATGCCGTTGTGTTTTAAGCCTTAATGTCCGCGTTTACTCTAAACATCCAGAACCCAGAGCTAAACGAACCCATTCCTGCTGTTGCGCAACACGTCTCCTCTCAACTAAAGGCTTAGTTTTAAGTGTGAATTAGATTACAGAAAGGGAGTGTTCCTAGACGTTTTTAAGGGATAAGTGCTGTGAGACTTGAAATGCGAGTGTCTGTTGCTATTTTGCAAAGTCTAGGTATTTTCCGTACGTTGCTTAAATCATCTGAGATCAGATGCCTCATCTTGGATGAGTTAATGCCAGTGAAACTCATCTGGGATAAGTCGGTTTTTCAAACGCAGCCGTGTAGTAGATTAGTCTAGCTGGATCTAATCATCTGAGATGAATGCACGCGCCCATGCTGAGTGAAAAGCCCATATATATTGAGTCTAGAAAACATGATCAGCAAGTCTTTGATAGGCTGTTACAAAATGACGAAAGAACAGGCGCATTTTTTTTTTTTCACACAAGTGGAGCAAGACCTTTTATTCGAAGGACATTAAGAATTTCAAGATTTAATATTCACAAAGGGTAACACTGCAAAAGCAGCCCAAACCAGAAAAGAGGGCTGGCAAAAAGTGGCCTACAAATTAAATGCAAAGTAGTGTGCATTGTACTTAAGGAATGCAGCTTTTCATTTCCTGTGTGTCAGATTAATTAGATAGATACTTTATTAATCCCAAGGGGAAAATCACATTTAATATATTAAATATGCATGTAAATTCATATTTAATATGTCATAATTCCAGATCAAATGTGAGAACATGGGAACAGGTTAAAGTGAAGTACAAGAACATACTTCAAACTGGTAAATATTGGTATATAACTATTTAAAGAATTGTTGACATAAAGAATCATATATAATATAAAAAACATTAATTCTAAAGCTAATAAGAAGGCAGACAAGCAAAAAACAGGTGGAGGTCCTAGTTTGACTTTGAATATAAGGTGCTAATAAATCTTTGAGGTACAATATTCCCCCTCGGCTAAAGCGGTATCTTACGCAAAGAATTTCCTCCAGGAGCAATAAAGGATCTTGCCGATCGCGCAAAACCCTCTCTATATGAAATTCTCTTCTTATAATTTGCGCACCGATATCAATTGGCCGCTCATTCATGAACGGTGAAGCCATGACTGAATGAATTCCATGCACTGACACTGATTAAGTGTGTGAGCTAATCCTTGTTTACATAGAACTGCTCCGAGCAGGTTTGAGGATTTGGATGTGCTGCTATGACAACACATCCAGCAAGAGTTTCAAAAAACTGATTGATCCAGGATCATGCCAAATCGTCAACAATTACATCCGGCTAAATGAGTAATCCACGTACGAAAAATACCCCCTAGAACTGCCCACTAAACACTGGGGATGATGTGCTTGTTTTTATTTTGAAGCAATTCATGCCTGCTTTGAATTGAACCTAAAGATTTGTTTGTTGCTTTTTCATTGCACCACAAGGAGAAGACAATTTAGGGCTGTGTGGCTTTTCACTCTCATCTCATGCTGTCCTGTTTAAGAGTTAATGGCCATGTTTGTTCTATGCTGATTACACAAGCAGAGGTTACTTTAATATTTTTTGGAGAGAGGTATTGTGAAGCTTGAAACACTCTTTTGCTGTTTTACGGACACTGGCAGTGAATTTGAAACACCAGGGATGACAGCTTTGGTTTTATTTTGAAACCAGCCCTGCCTCCTTTCAAGGATCCTAAAGAAACTTCACTGGCTGTTTCATTGCACCAGCAGAAGGGGACAATTTGTGGCTGTTTGGCTTTTTAGTCTCGTTCCCATGCTGCCTTCTTTAACAGTTAATGGTCACTTTTACTCTAAAGAGCTTAAATGCAGAGCTACATGGACCATTTGGTATTGTTGACCAACGTGTCTCCTCTTAATTGTTTAATTTTAACTGTGACGCCGATTACACAAGCAGAGGTTCCTTGACATTTTTTAGAGATAAGGTGTTGTGAGAAACACGCCGATCGTTTGCTTCTTTCCAGATATTGGAAATGAATACGAAACACCAGGGATGACAAGATTGGTTTCATTTTGAAGCCAGCCCTGCCTCCTTTGAAGGGGGCCAAAAGAAACTTCTCTGGCTGTTTCATTGCACCATCAGGAGGGGACATGCTTAAGCTTAACTGTTAAGGTGATAACGGAAGCAGATTGTTGCAAGGCATCTTAAGAGATAGGTATTGTGAGACTTTAAATCCGTGTCTCAATTGTTTTTTGCGGATATTAGAAGTGCCTATGAAACACCAGGGATGACAAGTCTGATTTGTATTTTGTAGTCGGTTATTCCTCCATTGAAGGGAATCTAAAGAAATGTGTCTGGTTGTTAAATTATACCAGCAGTTTAGAGCTATGTGGCTTTGGGGTGTTGTCACATGCTGTCTTGTTTAACAGGTAATGGTTTAGTTTCCTCTAAAGGGGTTAAACACAGAGCTAAATGAACCCTTTTCTGGTGTTGACCAACATGTCTCCTCTGATATTAATGCCTCTTTATTAGCTGAGCAGATGATATCAGGAGCACATTGATGCTAGACATGTTTATATTACAGCCATACTTTAATTTTTTGAGCTTCACATACAACTGAAATGGACAATGAATAAACAGATTCAAATGATGATTGGATTGATATATGTGGGTCCATTTTTATATTTTTGTACTTACACTTCATGAGTACAAGAGTGTGCGATTTACACATAATTCTGTATTCTGATGTCATTTTTAATCACTGATTTTTGTGAAGTTGTTCATTTTTTAATTGTTTCTTTAGTTCTTTTTGTCAGATAATACCAGGTGGAGTAACTGATCCCAGTGACGTCCATCCTCGCTAACTACCTTATGTAACATCTGCTTAAATGTCTGATTAAATCGTTCTACCAGACCATCTGTTTGTGGGTGGTAGACCGATGTTTTGAGATGTTTTATTTGCTGTAACTTCGCAACCTCCCTGAATGTTTCCGAAGTGAAGGGAGTTCCTTGAGCTGTTAGTACCTCCTTTGGAATCCTTACACGAGCGAAAATCACTACTAATTCCCCTGCAATTATTTTTGAGGTTGCTGAGCACAATGGAACAGCTTCCGGAAATTGAGTGGCATAATCTACCATAACCAAAATGTACTTATGACCACGCAATGATGGCTCAAGGGGTCCTACGAGATCAACTCCGACCCTTTCAAATGGGATATCAATCAGGGGTAAAGGAATAAGAGGAGCACGGTCCCTCCTAGGAATATGGTGAATCTGACATTCTGGACATGAAGTACAGAATCGTCGGACCACCTTGTTTATTCCTGGCCAGTAAAATCTGAACTTAATTCGTTCAAGGGTTTTTTGGGTCCCCAAATGGGCTCCTAGGAGATGAGCATGAGCTAATTCACATACTTGTCGCCGATAAGTACATGGAACTAATGGCAATGCCCTTATCTCCCCCTCATGTTCCGCCACCCAATATAAGAGATTTTTAATAACAAAGTGGGGCATTTGTGGAGAGGGATGTATGGACAATTGTCCATTTACTGAAACTACCACATTTCTTGCAGATTTTAAGGAATCATCGTTCCATTGTTCCCTTTTAAAGGAGGATGGCGTTAACCTAAATTGAGAAGCTACTTCATGAATGGGATCTTAGCTGACCTCAATGGGTGGAGTTTCCGACCGTCCAGGTCCTCTGTGAATGGGAATGCCTCTCGGAGTGCCTGAAGGACCTTCATCTCCGTCAGATTGTACGGCTACACTGGCCCTATGGGTGGTAATACACGGCGTGGAGGCAGTCGGAATTTTGTTATCCCCATCCATTAACAAGCCCACATTTGTACAAGGAGTAGTAATGTTTCTACCGCTGTTACTGTCAGACCAGTCCAGCCCTAGTATCACAGGATACGGTGGATCGGGTAACATTGCAACCACCATACTTTTCATTATATTATCCACCGAGATGACACATTAGGTGGATTTGTAATAACGAGTTTCCCTGTAAATACATCTCAAACTGGTCTTGATTTTTAACCACTGTCGCTGTAAAACATAATGGTGAGCAACAATGGAAATGTTACCTTATACCCATTAAGTATTACTACTACCGTATAAGGGAGAGAAAAAGGGTTGATTAAAGCGTAATTCCTCTCTCCCTTGGTGTGAGAACAATCCATGGGGTTTGTAGTTGGGCATGTGGGAAACGTGTCCAAAACCCCCCCCCCCCCCCCCCCCACTTGAAACAGTGGGGAAGGAGGAACACTTTTTATTTCTTTCGAGCAGAGACTTCGGTAAGTGGACAGGTAGGCTCAGAATAAGGAAAATGAAACTGTCGGCATTGTTGATCGTTCTGACGCGTCTGATTTAAACCCCCCAGTGCCGCTCAACTGCCTCTATGAGGTCGTCCATAGAGGTTACCTCTTGTTTGTGGACTAACTGGGCGAGTTGGTCGGGGAGAGCATTAATAAAGGTCTCACAAGCAAGGAGTTCGGCCATTTTTTGTGCACTATTTACATCTGGCCGTAGCCAGCGCACAACTTTGTCCCATACCTCGAAGGCTTGGGTTTGTATTGGCCGTTCTGGATCGAACCTCCACTCCCGCCATTCTCTCACCTGCTGTGCCGCTGATACACTGTAGCGTTTATAAACCTCAGATTTTAAGGAATCATAGTTGGCGGCCTGCTCCTCAATAAGGTCATAATAAGCCTTCTGCGCTTCTCCCTTCAGATAGGGCGCCAGAATGTATGTACACTCCGGCCTTGGCCAACCGTTACGTTTGGCTGTACGTTTGAAAATCAAAAAATAAGATTCTACATCATCCCATTCAGTTAAGTGAGTAAACTGAGGAGGAAGAGACCAAGAAGTCTCCGCTCTTAACGCGGCCGCAGCCCGAGCTTCAGATTCAGCCAGTCGAGTCAGAGTTTCTCCTAACTGTACCTTCACTTGCTAAAGTTCATTCATCACGGTGGTTAAGATGGTGTTGAGGTCTTGTTCATCTGTCATTCTGGAACAAATTAATCCTGCTGGCTATGCCAATTATGATAAGAAATAATAAACTCAAAACTGCAAATAAGAGTTGGGGATTTGACCTGTATAATATCTGTGAATTTGCGTCAAATTGTGTTCGGGGGAAAAAAAAACAAAATAGTTGACAGTATACAGTAGTGGAATGATTGTTTATTTACAAAATGGCTACAGGAAATGAGTTGGCAGGAAATAATGGAAAATCTGGAAGTGATGTTAATGGAGATCGGAAGTGACACCATCACAATGAAAAGGAAGTGACCGTCATCACAGAAGGAGTGGTCTGTATGGAGCCATTTTCTGATACCAGAAGTGTTGTTGGTGAGTGGGGGTTATTATTGTTTTTCTTCTTTTGTTCTGTAGGGACAGAGAGAGAGACATCAGTACCCCAATTTAACCCCTGTCTGGTATTCTATCACTCACCTCAGGGCTTGTTGACTGCCTCCTAAGCACACGTGTGTAACAGGTGGCAGAGGAAAGTGTAGTTACGCAGCATATGATGGTGATCTGTAGGATGACGTTGGAGATCAAGAAGAGGAGGAGGAGGGTAAGAGCAGAGCCAAGGATCAAATGGTGGAAGTTGAAAAAGGAAGACTGCAAGGCTGAGTTTAGGGAGGAGGTAAGACAGGCACTGGGTGGCAGTGAAGAGTTGCCAGATAGCTGGACCACTACAGCAGAAGTAGTAAGGGTGACAAGGAGGGTGCTTGGTTTGACATCTGGACAGAGGAAAGAGGAAAAGGAAACCTGGTTGTTGAATGGGGAAGTACAGGAGAGTATACAGAGGAAGAGTTTGGCAAAGAAGAAGTGGGATAATCCGAGAGATGAAGAAGGTAGACAAGAGTACAAGGAGATAAGGTGTAAGGTGAAGAGAGAGACACATGCTAAAGAAAAGGACTAAAATGAGTTCTATGAGAGGTTTGACACTAAGGAGGGAGAAAAGGACCTGTACCAATTGGCTAGACAGAGGGACCGAGCTGGGAAAGATGTGCAGCAGGTTAGGGTGATAAAGAATAAATATGGAAATGTACTCACAAGCGAGGAGAGGGTGTTGAGCAGATGGAAAGAGTACTTTGAGAAGCTGATGAATTAAGAGAATGACAGAGAGAAAAGGTTGGATGATGTGGTGATCATGTGAATCTGAAAGTGCAACGCAGTAGCAAGGAAGAAGTAAGGACAGCTATGAAGAGGATAAAGAATGGAAAGGCTGTTGATCCAGATGACATACCTGTGGAAGCATGGAGGTTTTTAGGAGAGATGACGAGTTTTTAACCAGATTGTTTAATGGAATCTTGGAATGTGAGAGGATGCCAGAGGAGTGGAGAAGAAATGTACTGGTACTGATTTTTAACAATAAGGGGGTTGAGCATGGCTGTAGCAACTACAGGAGGATAAAACTGATAAGCCACAGCATGAAGTTATGGGAAATAGTAGTGGAAACTAGGTTGAGAAGGGAGGTGATGATAAGCTAAATTGACTTCCGGTTTGAGTGAATGCTGGCGGGACTGGTCGCCACTGCTCGCCGGTAACTAGACTATTGATTTTGCTATGACTGGTGATTTTGATGGTATTTTTTGCCATTTTTGCTGATATCTCTGCGTGCCTGCATATGCCGTGTATGCATTTAGCTTCAGCCTAACCCCCATTTCGTTTGAAACGTACCGGTTTGTTCTCTGGACGCCTGAGCTGCCTGTGGCATCGCCTACAATGTGGACTGGTAGGATATTCGTCTGGTTAATGTTTGTTTGGAGTCTTCTGTCGCTCGTTATCCAACCTGCAACTGGCCTTCTCCAGTACCCAGCTGCTGAGCTTCTTTGACTGCGTCAGCTCCAGTCTATGCCTCTGCTGTCGGTGCTGTATTTCGACCCGGACATCATACTTCTCCCTCGTCGGAGATACAACCATCGTGGGTCCCGCCGGAGATTCCGAATGGATGCCTCGAAAGGAATTAACTCTTTCTGGTCTGATTTTCAGCACCCTCCACATAACATAGATAGGAATGCTGCCCACAGCGTGTTGGCCAGCTTAGCTCAGTCGACTAACACCATTGTCAAATGCGACAGCAACATTGTCAGCTTCGGTCTACTGAACATCCGCTCACTCACCAGCAAAGGACATCTCATTCAGGATCTCCTCATTGACCATAAGTTTGACTTTCTCTGTTTAACCGAGACTTGGCAGCAACCTCAAGACTTTTCACAACTTAACTAATCCACCCCCAACCCTACCCGGGGTTTGTTTACACTTGTCAACCCCATGCCTCTGGCCGTGGAGGAGGTGTTGCAATAATTTATCGTGAGAAGTGGAAAGTCCTGCCGTTGCCTGCTCCTGCTGTTAGCTCTTTTGAATCAACTGTGTGTCAATTGTCTGGGCCAGTTCCTACCATCATTGCAACTGTCTACCGTCCTCCTAAATCAAACAATGATTTTTTGAACGATCTTGCTACCTTTCTTACCCATTTATCTACAATTACTCCAAATATAATTTTGCTGGGGGATTTTAATATACATCTGGACAATATCAATATCCCTCTCACTAGAGACTTTTTATCTTGCCTGGAGAGTTTTGGATACTAGCAGCACACTGATGTTCCTACCCATTGTAAAGGACATATCTTGGACCTGATCTGCTGCTCTGGTGTTGTTCCTCTCGATCTTACAGCAGATGAACTCACTATAACCGATCATTTTCTCCTTTCATTCAATGCCAAACTTACTTTTTCTGTTCCTAAGCTCCCACGTCTCATAGCCTTTCGTAACATTAAGAATATTAACTTGAATTTGCTGTCTTCTAGAATTGATTCCCAAATGGACTTTTATAATTTATCCACTCCCATAGAACTGGTCTCATATTATAACACTTGTCTTAATGGTATTCTTAATTCTCTTGCTCTGCTAAAAACCAGATCTGTTTCTTTTTCTTTTTCTGCCCCCTGGTTTACGCCTGAACTTTGGCTTCTGAATGCTAAGGGCAGGCAACTTGAAAGGTTGTATAAAAAATCTGTACTCTTTGTCCACAAAGAGATGTATAAAAATCATATACTCTATTACAAGGATTGTATAGCTCAAACCAAATCTAACTATTACACTCAGTTAATTACTTGTAATACAGGTAACATCAAGTCTTTATTTTCATTACTTAATAATGTTACACAACATCCAGACTCTTTACCATCTCACCTTTACTCAACTGCTTTTTGTAATTCTCTTATGTCCTCTTTCAATGAGAAAATCCAGAGGATACATCAGCACCTTGGTCCAGATCCTCTCTGTATTTTTTCTGAACTGCACTTGCCTACTCACTCTTTTTCTTCTTTCCAGCTTCCCACTTCCTCTGAAATCTCAGATCTCATCTGCAAATCTAAGTTATCTACTTGTCAGCTGGACCCCCTGCCTACAGTTCTGGTTAAAGCCTGCCACCCCTATTTAGTCCCTCTCATTTCTGCCATCATTCACTCTTCTCTTACTATTGGTATTATTCCATCATCTTTCAAAACTGCTGCTATAACCCCAATACTGAAAAAACCTGGTGCTGATCCTACTAACTTCAACAATTTTCACCCTATTTCTAACTTGCCCTTTATCTCCAAAATTCTTGAAAAAATAGTAGCTATCCAACTTCACATCCACTTATCTCATAATAATCTATATGAAAAGTTACAGTCTGGTTTTTGCCCTCTTCATAGTACAAAAACGGCACTTGTTAAAATTACCAATGACCTCCTTATGGCTGCTGACCCTGGTCTAATTACTATTCTCATCCTCCTTGATCTGAGTGCGGCCTTTGATACTATTTGTCATACCACTCTCCTTAATAGATTATCTTTGATTGGCATTACCCACACTCCACTTGATTGGTTTAGATCCTACCTCTTAGGCCGCACTCACTTCATACAGCTTAAAACCTTCACATCCCAACCCACCGCTGTTACTTCTGGTGTGCCCCAGGGCTCTGTCCTGGGGCCTCTTCTTTTTATTATTTACCTTCTTCCCCTTGGCAATATTTTTCGTAAATATAACATTAATTTTCACTGTTATGCTGATGACACCCAGCTCTACCTTACTAGTAAACCCACCTCCTCTTTTCCACCACCTTCGCTTATTGACTGTATTGCTGAAATTAAATCCTGGTTCTCTTCGAATTTTCTCAAATTAAACAGTGACAAAACTGAAGTTCTCCTCATTGGTTCAAAATCATCATTATCCAAAAGCAATAATCTTTCTCTTATTATTGATAACTCTGTTGTTTCCCCATCACCTCAGGTCAAGAGTCTGGATTTCATCCTTGACAGTACTCTATCCTTCCAGTCTCACAGTAATAACATCACCCGGTCTACTTACTTCCACCTACGTAATATTAATCACATTCGCCCCTCCCTCACTCCTCATACTACTACCATTCTTGTTCATAGTCTTGTCACTTCTCAGCTGGACTACTGCAATTCACTCCTCTTTGGTCTCCCTAATAAATCTCTTCATAAGCTTCAGTGAGTCCAGAATTCTGCAGCATGCATCATCACTCGAACCCCATCTATTAACCATATTACTCCAGTCTTGCAGCAGCTTCATTGGCTCCCGATTAAGTTTCAAACTGATGTTAAGATTCTGCTATTAACATTTAAGGCCATTCATAACCTTGCCCCTCCATATCTGTCTGACCTTCATGTTGCCATTCCCTCCCGTAACCTTAGATCCTCTTCCTCCACCCATCTGACCGTCCCTCTCGCCCGTCTAACCACCATGGGGAGCAGAGCATTCAGCCGTTCTGCTCCCAAGCTCTGGAATTCATTACCTACTGAGCTTAGAAATATCAAATCATATTCATCCTTCAAATGTAAACTTAAAACGCATTTGTTTAAAATGGCTTTTTCTTTAAGATTATAGTGGTTTTGTTTGGTTTTCATTTTTTTTTTTTTTTTTTTTTTTTTTAGATTTTCTGATGTTTTAAGTTGTTTATAATTGTGTCTTATTTATTTATTTATTGTTTGTTCGGTGTCCTTGAGTTCTCAGAAAGACACCCTGTATAAATAAAATGTATTATTATTATTATTATTATTAAGCGAGCAGTAGTATGGTTTCATGCCAGGAAAGAGGATACAATATTTGTTCTGAAGGTGTTGATGGAGAAGGATAGAGGAGGCCAGAAGGAGTTGCATTGTGTCTTTGTGGACCTGGAGAAAGCATATGACACAGTGCCCTGAAGGAGTTGTGGTATTGTATGAGGAAGTCAGGAGTGGCAGAGAAGTTTGTAAGAGTGGTACAGGATATGTACGAGGGGAGTGTGACAGTGGTGAGGTCTGCAGTAGGAGTGACAGATGCATTCAACGTGGAGGTGGGATTACATCAGGGATCGGCTCTGAACCCTTTCTTATTTGCAATGGTGAAGAACAGGTTTACAGATGAGATTAGACCAGAGTCCCCGTGGACTACGATGTTTGCTGATGACTTTGTAATCTGTAGCGAGAGTAGGGAGCAGATTGAGGAGACCCAAGAGAGATGGAGATATGTTCTAGAGAGGAGAGAAATGAAGATCATTAGCCACAAGACAGAATACACATGTGTGAATGAGAGGGATGTCAGTGGAATGGTGAGGATGGAGGGAGTAGAGTTGGCGAAGGTGAATGAGTTTAAATACTTGGGATCAACAATACAGAGTAAAAAGGATTGTGAAAGAGAGGTGAAATGAGAGTGCAGGCAGGGTGGAATGGATGGAGAAGAGTGTCAGGAGTAGTTTGTGACAGACGTGTATCAGCAAGAATGAAAGGGAAGGTCTACAGGACGGCAGAGAGACCAGCTATATTATATGGGTTGGAGACGGTGGCATTGGCCAAAAAACATGTGACAGAGCTGGAGTTGGCAGAGTTAAAGATGTTAAGATTTGCATTGGGTGGGGCGAGGATGGACAGGATTAGAAATGAGTACATTAGAGGCTCATCTCAGGTTGGACCTGTGTCATTTAGAATTGACTTTAAAATCCTGCTTATAGTTCACAAAGCCTTAAATAATCTCGCTCCATCTTATATTTCGGAATGTCTTACACCTTACACTCTAAATCGTAACCTTAGATCTTCAAATGAGTGTCTGCTAAGAATTCCAAGAGCTAAACTTAAAAGAAGTGGTGAGGCGGCCTTCTGCTGTTATTTACCTAAAAGTTGGAATAGCTTACCAATAGGATTTCGCCAGGCTAATACAGTGGAGCACTTTAAAACACTGCTGAAAACACATTACTTTACTTTAACATGGCTTTCTCATAGCTTCATTTTAGTTTAATCCCGATACTCTGTATATTTAATTAATTATCATTATTATTCATGGTATTCATATTCAAAATCTGTACTAACCTCTACTTTCTCTTCTGTTCTTTTTCTGGTTTTCTGGGGTGGCGACCTACGCCACCACCACCTGATCAAAGCACCATGATGTCCCTACATTGATGGATTAAAGGCCAGAAGTCCACATGACAGTCATCATCAAGTCCTTCCATGAGAACCCTGAATACAATGAGGACTGATCATTTATGTTAGGTAGAATGCCTAGAGGGGCCTGGGCGGTCTCGTGGCCTGGAACCCTTGCAGATTTTATTTTTTTCCCCAGCCGTCTGGAGTTTTTTTGTTTTTTCTGTCCTCCCTGACCTTACTTTTATTCTATGTTAATTAGTGTTCCCTTATTTTAATTCTTATTTATTTTCTTTTTTCTGTTTCTTCATCATGTAAAGCACTTGGAGCTGCATTATTTGTATGAAAATGTGCTATATAAATAAATGTTGTTGTTGTTGGACAGTTTGGAGACAAAGTCAGTGAAGCACGATCGCGCTGTTTTGAACATATGCTGAGGAGAGACGCTGGATATATTGGGAAAAGGATGCTAAAGATAGAGCTGCCAGGTAAAAGGAAGCCCTAAGAGACTGGATGTGGTGAGAGAGGACATGCAGATGATGGGTGTAATAGAGCAAGATGCAGAGGACAGGAAGACATGGAAAGCAATGATCCACTGTGGCAACTTAGAAGAAGAAGAAAGAGGAGGAGGAGGTGGTGGTGGTGCCTTTATTTTTAATTTATTTGTGTTGATGCTACATTATTTTTGTTATTCAGTGTGTATTTACTTTATAATTTATATATTAAATTTATAATTAAATGTTTTAATGTTAGATGTGATTACTTGTGCTTAATTACATACATTTATGCAATTAATTAGTTAATTTCTTACTTTATATATATATAGTCACACACGTGTGCATGAGAGGCATCTAAAGGACTGAAATGGTTGTAATTACATGCCAGGGTGTGGCAGTATGCAATGATCCTTACTATCTTTCCTCTGCAGAACAGCTGAAAAAATCCTAGCTGAGTTTAAGGACGTCACTTCCAGGTCCACCTTCACTTACATCACTTCCGGTTCCAGACTTTCTGACATCACATCTGCCAGTTCTCCTATAACCGCCATTTTCAATACTATTACTCAGTTCTGTTTTTGACTCCAGTCTGTAAAGACCGTTTTTTTTCACTCAAACTACTTGTCGCCAAGTATACGGGCTGGCTACCCCAAACTTCATTCTGTTTCTTCTGTTCTTTATTTCCACAGTTGGTGTAGTCAGCAGGATTTGCTCCAAAGATAGATAGATAGATAGATAGATAGATAGATACTTTATTAATCCCAATGGGAAATTCACAGATGAGCCAGGAGCAGGACCTCAACACAGTTCTAGCTAATATGGCCTCAAAGCTCCTGTTCCTGAAACTGCAGGTGGAGAGAATAATGAATGCAGCATGCAGAGTCCAAGGCGCAAGCACAAGCACAAGCACATGTTGCTGTCCAACAAGGTGTGGGCTCTTTCCTTCCAGAGCAACGACCATATTGAATGTAATTTTTTAATATTTGAATGTACAGCCAAGAGGAATCACTGGGAGCGTGCTGAATGGGCTAACATACTAGCGCCATTCCTAAAGGGGGAAGTACAGAAGACTTCCTATGACCTCGCGGAAGAGATAGTCGCCAATTATGATGCTCTGAAGACTGAGGACCTCAAAGGCTATGCGTTTCCCCAGACCAGCAGGCAAGGATTTGTCATGAATGGCGATTTGACCCAGAGAAGCCAACATGCTCACAGGCCTTTGATTTGTGAAGCAAGGCAGGACACTGGCTACAGCCAGACGTAAATGACTTGCAACAAGTCCTTGAGCAAATCTCTTTTGATCTCCTAATAAATGCCTTTCCCGATTACCTTGCCAGCCGGTCCAGCGGCAGTCTGTTAAAAATATGGAGGCTTTCGTCTTTACCACAGAACGTCACTGGGCAGCAATTTGAGAGGGCAGAATGGTCTAAACGAAACCAGGACAGGGCGTATTCTGAATGAAGAGCCTGACTGCCACAGTATGGAGACCGTGTCAAAGCAGAAATACAAGGACTCAAACCCCGGCACTGTTTCAATTGTGGGGATGTAAGGTACAACATAGTCCCACTGCCCTCAACTCAGCAACCCCATGGAATGTAGCTGGATGAAGGGAGAATGGTATTATGCACTTGCTAATCCTCTCTTTTCCCTGCACAGAAGTGGTACTAGTTAATGTGCATATGGTAACAGCTTTAATAGATTCCGGCAGTAACATTTCCATTGTTGCTTGCCGTTTTGTATTACAGCAACAGTGGTTGAATGGTTAAGACCAGTCTGACCTGTATCCACCACGAAATCTGATAGTATAATTTTCATCAAATACGAGGACTCGCTAAAAACACTCACAGTAGCAGTCCTCTGGAATCCTCCATATTCGGTGATACTATGGCAAGACATGTCTGACATTGAAAGTTGTTTTACACAACCCACTCCTAAGAAAGTTTTGGGCCTAGTAACAGATGAGAAAATTTTGTCATAAACTCTCTGCTGTGTTAACGTGGTAACTCCTGGAATGTTGCAAGATAAATCTCAGGATGAAACCATGTTGATTGAGGTCAACCCTGATCTTCTCACTAAATTACAATTTTAATTCAGGTAAACTTCAGGGTGTGGTGGGCTGGGACCCTGCCCAGGGCTTGTTCCTGCCTTGCGCCCTGTGTTGGCTGGGATAGGTTCCAGCAGACCCCCGTGACCCTGTAGTTAGGATATAGTGGGTTGGATAATGGATGAATTGATAAACTCCCGGGTCCTTAAAAGAGGAGCAATGGAATGATGATTCCATTAAGTTTTCGAAAAATGAAGTTGTTCTGGTTAAATTCCAATACACTCAGCATCCTATTCCACAGGGCTTACACTTTGTCCTAAATAACAATCTTCTCTATTGGGGAGCCAAGCGTGAGGGGGAGGTACGGTCATTGTTGTTAGTGCTGCAGCCGTACTGGTGGCAAGTCTGTGAACTAGCATGCACCCATCTTCTATGAGCCCATTTGGGAACTAAAAATACTCTAGAGCACATTAAGCTCCGATTCAGGGATTAATGAGGAGGTTTGATGCTTTTGCACTTCCTGTTCGGACTGTCAATTGAGTCAAATTCCTAAAAAGGACTGAGCAACGCTAGTCCCCATTCCCCCTATTCATATTCCCTTTGAGTGAATCCGGGTTGACCTAGTAGGACCCCAAGAGCCCTCGGCTAGAGGACATATGTAAATTTTAGTCCTTGTTGATTATGCTACCCTATGGAAGAAGATGTGGCAACCCCTAACGGGAGCAGCCAGAAGAAGAAGAAGAAGTTGATTATGCTACCCGATATCCTGAAGCTGTCCCTCTGCATACAACTTCTACAAAAGCAATCACACAAGAATTGGTAGGGGTCTTTGATAGAGTCGTCATCCCTAAAGAAATCCTAACAGACAAAGGGATGCCTTTACCATGGAGACAGTCAGAGAAACGGCTAAGTTACTCTGGATGAATCTTTTAAAAACCTTGGTATACCATTCTCAAAGCGAAGGTGTTGTTGAGAGGTTTAACCAGACCCTAAAACAAATGCTATGCAAAGTGGTCAGTGAGAATGGAAGGACCAGTTGCTTCCCCTTGCATTATTTGTCTATCGAGAAGTCCCCCAAGCTTCTGTGGTTTTCTCAGCTTTTGAACTATTATATAGGCAACAACCCCGCAGCATATTGGACATTCTAAAGAAAGGTTTGGTGGAAAAAGCACTCCCTTCAACAAATATATCAGAATATATTGTGCAATTATGTGATAGATTTGGAAAAATCCAGCCCATCCTTAAAGAAAACACAGAAAAGATGCAAGTGGCACAGGCCTGTAATTACGACCATAGCATGTTTCTTCAGGAGTTCTGCCCAGGAGATTGCATTTTTGTCCTGATACCCACCTCCCATCCCAAATTATTGGCTCATTGCGAATGCCCATATGAAGTTAAGGAAGGGCTCATTGATTATTTGGCTAAACAGCCGAATCATTGACTGAGTGGACAAATACATCTTGTGAGCTTACTGAAATGTGGAAGGATAGGGACCCTGGTCCCTCCTCTGCACAACCCCATTCATTCCTTGTTTGGAAAACAGCACTTAACTTCAGACCTAATTTGACGGCGAATTAATGACAGGAAATGGAATCGTTTATCCTGTGTGTCTTAAGTCTGTTAGAGGAGGATCATAGTTCCTGGTCCAGTCGTATTGTCTTGGTTCCAAAGACTGATGGAAGATGGAGGTTTTGCAATGACTTCTGTCAACTTAATCCGGGTTCATAATTTGACGCTTACCCAATGCCTCAAGTGGACGACTTCCATGAGTGGTAAGGCAAGGAGGAATTCTTGATCACACTTGACATGAAAAAAGGGTACTGGCAGCTTTCTTTAATGGAGTCTGCCAAAATGAAGACTGCATTCAGCACCCCTAGTGGACACTGGCAGTACCGTGTCCTTCCACTTGCGTTGCACAGGGTTCCGGCAACCTTCCAGCATCTGGTGGATAGAGTGCTTCATCCCCATAATTCCTATAGTGCTGCCTACCTGGATGACATCATTATCTATTCCAGCACATGAAAGGAACACCTACAGCAGGTCCAAGCCATACTCCATACACTAGGTAAGATCGTCTTCATATCAACCCAAAGAACTGTTTCTTTGGGTTGACCAAAGCCAAATATTTGGGCTAGCTGGTGGGCAGGGGTATGTGAAACCCAAGTGTTCTTAAGCTGATGCCATATTAAAGTGGCCCTGTCCAAAGGCCAAGAGGCATCTGCGTCAAAGTGTCACCAGTGTGAACAGCTGGCAAGTCTCACCCTTAGAGAAACAGAATCATGGAGGGTGAAAAAGCTGGTTATGCTGGAGCTTGGAGTCATGAATCAATAAAAGGCCTTATTCAGTCCATTCACTGTGGACAGCTCCGTCCAGGACCTGACATAGCTTACACTACTAGAGTTCACACTTCACACCCACTTCCCAGAAATCCTAATTTATGGGCTGCAGTGACATTGACAACAGCCTTCAGATGATGGCTCAGTGATAGCAATCTATCACCATGAAGAAAAGTTGGATTGGTGGAGTTTATTTTTTACCCTTGTTCTGGAGTATTGCATTCCTGTTCATAGGATTTTAATCTTCATGACTTAGACTCTTTTGTTTGGTTTTCAGTATACAATCCCATGTAAAGTACAGTACAGTATTCCCCCAGTATAGTGATTTCAAAACACTGCCACAAAAAAACACCACCCCGACTCTCTGTGGTCATAAAGGATTGCTGGGCATCATTCATAAAGAGTAAGATGTATCATGATGTTCTGGCTAAAGTGCCTACCATGGCATGGTCATTCTCGCCTCCTACTCATCCACTTTCTCTAACTGGCTAACTATCTCTCACCACTTCACCACCTAATAACTAATGTGTGGTGAGCTTACTGACACAAAAAATGGCTGCTGCACATTGGTGACGATTGAAGTGGCTCCCTACTCTATGTAAGCACTTTAAGTATCTTGAACAGTTCTACATAGATGCAATGTCTTCTTTTTCTAGAGAGAAGGAAGAAGCAACTTAAAATCTGCCACAGTCTATAGCAGTCTCAAGTTGAGGTTCACGATATGGCTTACCACAAGCAGAGCTGGAGAGACAGGCGAAGGAATGGATCAGACAGCGAAGGTGGAAGCGAAAAAGGAAATGTGGTGGGCACTGAAAATTCAATGCTCTTGAGTGGCACATCTGAACCAGGAAGGGCCTCATCCACAACACGGCCTGTCCTGTATGAAAGGTGCCATATGAAAGAAAAAAAATGCAGAAAGTGAGAAAGAAATGAGAGTAAAGGAGAATGGTGATGACAAACAACAGAAGACAAAGTTCATATCATGTAGCTCTCTTGTGGTTGAAATACAAAGATGCAGTTCATAAATACTGTAAAAAGATGTACCTATGGTAAAAAAAAAAGTCTCTCAAATACTCAGCATATCATTGTGTGCTACAACTATACAATAGTGTCCACTTTGATATGCACTATATGAAAAAGAACAAAAGTAAAAAAGAATGATAGAAAGGACATTTAGTGTTATATAATAGTATCCAGTATAAAAGATACTATATGAAGGAAAGAAATATTAACAGTAATTAAGAGATAAATAATAGTGTCCAATATGAAAGGCAATATATTTAGAAAGAAAGAAAGAACGGCAAATGGAGATGATAAATAACAAAAGGTAAAGTTGGCGTCTTTTCGCCCTCTTCTGGTAGCCGTAGAAAGTTCCAGTATATAAATATTATTTTTAGAAGATACGCTTCTGGTCAAAAAATACGTCTCTGTCTAACTAAATATAACTGCATGCGATACAAGTGTCATACATTAGTGTCCACACTAACAGGTAACATACTGAAAAAAAGAAAGTAATGAAGAATGATGGAACAGTAATTAAGTGCTATATAGTAGTATCCAGTGAGAAAGAATCTATAAAGAACAAAAGAAATACGGATTTTTTTTAGAGCGCCATAAAATTGTCCAATATCTAAGACGCTATATGAATGAAAAAAAGAACGACTATGCCTTCATTAAGTAGTATATAATACAGTAATAATAATGTCAGTGTGCCAAATTTGCATTATGTGGGAATAAACCCTGATTGCGGCTCTGTGCAGAAAGAAGCCTCATTATGTAATATTGCACTGTTTAACTCGAGGTCTCTTAATGGCAAAGCATTGGTGTTGTCAGAACTCATCACTGACACCAAACTTGATATTCTGTGTTTAACGGAGACTTGGCAAAAAACCAAACGAATTTGCGTCTCTCACAGAGGCGACTCCAATTGGTTTCACTTTCCACTCAGAGCCTCGCAGCTCAAGACATGGCGGCGGGCTGGCAGTAATTATCAGAGAAGACCTAAACGTTAAAAGAATCCCAATTGACTGCCCATTGTCTTTTGAGTGCCTGGCTCTTAAACTAACAACGGAATCAGGTCCTGTCTCACTCATTGTTCTTTATCGTCCCCAAAATACAATGCATCCTTCTTATCAGATCTGATTGAACTTTTGACCCACCTAAGCTCTTACTCTCAGAGAATTATCCTTCTTGGTGATTTCAACATCCATATTGACACCCCCACATCTAAACTGAGAAATGAATTCCTGTCCGTACTGGACTGTTTTGACTTGACACAACATGTTGATTTTCCAACCCATTGTGGCGGTCATATATTGGACCTGATCTGCACTTCTGGACTATCTGTTGCCAACATTTACAGCACTGATTTGGGACTCTCTGACCATAAAGCAGTATTTTTCACTGTCTCATTACCTCTCCCACCTCTTACCTGTAAACGACAAATTTCTTACAGAAACCTTAAAAATATCTGTCCCTCTATCCTTTCTGGATCCATTTCTGATCTTTTACTGTCTGCACCTATTCCATCAACACTAGATAGTTTTGTTCACCACTATAACACAGCCCTTCACTCAGCATTAGATAAAACAGCTCCTTTAAAACATAAGGAGGTTTCCTTTAAACGTTCAGCTCCTTGGTATAACTCAGAATTGCGATCTATGAAAGCAGCTGGCCGACGCCTTGAGAGAATGTCACGTAAGACTGGCCTCACCGTGCACATCCAGGCTTTCTCTGACCACCAAAGAGCTTACAGAGAAGCACTAACTTCTGCCAAGAACACCCATTATGGCAGAATAATAGAAAGTAGCCATGATAACCCAAGGGTTTTGTTCTCTGTAGTTAATAAACTACTCGAACCAGCATCTGGTCCAACTACCTCTTCTACTGAAGTCTGTGAGGAATTCCTCCACTTTTTTCCGTAACAAAATTAAAGATCTAAATAATTCAACCAACATAAATACATCATCTGTTTATATCTCTCCCTGTTTTCCCACTCCATCCAGCTCCTTCTCTAAGTTCTCACCAGTCACATCTGCGTTTGTTAATGACCTGCTTTATAAGATGAGGCCGACTACTTGTGTACTGGACCCCATCCCCACCACACTACTTAAATCCTGCCTTCATGCCATAATCCCGACTGTTACAACAATAATAAAACTCATCCCTTGACACTGGCTCTGTGCCGCTCACTTTTAAAATTGCTTCTGTAACCCCAACATTAAAAAAGTCTGGCCTTGATGCTGACAATCTTAACAATTTCCGGCCTATTTCCCACTTACCTTTCCTGTCAAAAGTTCTTGAGCGTGTTGTAGCTTCCCAACTCACCAATTACCTAACCTCTAATAATTTGATGGAACCCTTTCAGTCTGGTTTCAGGGCGCGGCACAGCTGTGAAACTGCTCTGCTACGGGTAACCAATGATTTGCTTATGGCAGCAGACTCTGGACAAACCAGCATATTAATTCTGTTAGACCTCAGTGCAGCATTTTGACACTGTCAGACATGACATCCTACTGTTCAGAATGGAGAACATGCTGGGTATCTCTGGCACTGCCCTCCAGTGGTTCAAGTCCTATCTGACTGATAGGCAAGAGTTTGTTAGTCTTGGCAACAGTAGATCCAGCTCAGCGCCAGTCACACAAGGAGTCCCTCAGGGCTCTGTCCTCGGTCCTCTGCTTTTCTGTATTTATATGCTTCCCCTTGGCCATATTATCCGTAGTTATGGATTGGGTTATCATTTTTATGCAGATGATACTCAGCTCTACTTCAATGTTAAAAGTGGAACTTCATCAGAGCTTTCTCAGCTCACAACCTGCCTTAGTGAAATTAAAACCTGGATGGAGCAGAACTCTTTAAAATTAAATTGCAATAAAACTGAACTCCTGCAAATTGGGACTAAAATGCAACTTAATAAAATGAGCTCCTTCCCAGTCCATCTTGGCAGTGATCTCATCAGACCTGCCTCTACTGTAAAAAATCTTGGTGTCATTTTTTGATTCCTCCCTCACTTATTCCACCCACATAAATCACATTAAGAAACTTTCTTACTTTCACCTCCGTAACATATCCCGTGTTCGCTCCTTCCTCTCCTTCTCTAATGCTGAGAAACTTGTCCATGCTTTTATCACATCCCGCATCGATTATTGTAATTCCCTACTGGCAGGTGCCCCTTCTAATCTTATATCACAGCTCCAGCTTATTCAAAACTCAGCTGCAAGAGTCCTTACTCGAGCCAGCAGCAGCGAGCACATCACACCCATCCTGCTCCGCCTTCACTGGCTCCCTGTGTCCTACAGAATCGAATATAAAATCCTACTAATAACCTACAAAGCTTTAAATAACCTCGCGCCAAACTACATCAGTGACCTTCTCCATCACTATGTGCCTGCCCGCCCACTAAGGTCCTCGGATTCTGGTAATCTTGTTGTGCCCGTCACTAATCTACACTCCATGGGTGACAGGGCCTTCAGCTGTATAGCGCCCAGACTCTGGAATGACCTACCAAAATTAATCAGGTCAGCTGACTCCATGAATTCCTTTAAAAAACAACTCAAAACTCATCTGTTCAGGAAGGCTTTTAGCTCTACTTGACTTTATTACCTTTCTCTCAGTTTACTTCTCTGTCAAGATGCTCATGTAACCTGTATGTGTGTGCGAGACCATCAATTATGTTGTCTGTTTTTTTTTTTTCAGAATTTACTGTCTTAATCTTCTTTGTTTATTTATCTGGTTTGTACAATGCTATATACTGTATATTCTGCCGTTCTTTATTTATTCTGTAAGTGCCTTGAGCATGGGAAAGGCGCTATATAAATAAAATGTATTATTATTATTATTATAAATGATGATAAACAACAAAAGGCAAAATTGCCATATTGTTGCCCTCTTGTGGTAGAAATACAACATTGCAATACATAAATAACAGTTTTTCGTTTTGTTTGTTCATTTGAAGATGCGCCTGTGGTCAAAGCCTACTGTACATCTCTCTCATTGACTTGGCATACCTGTAAGAGATGTTCAGTATTTTATGTACATGGAATGGTTTTAGAAATACAATGTGGAAAAACTGTCACCTTTATCTCTGCTATTATTGTTAGCACAGTTCAAGTAGTGACTTCAACGGTATTTAAAAAAAAAAAAAAAGCAAAACAAGAAATCCATGAAAAAATACACTTTTAAAGTTTTAGAATGGATAGATTAAGTACAGTCTACATCAGGTCTAAAAAAATCTAAAATAAGAGTTTGTGTGGACGGTGATCTTATGTTTCCAAATGATAGCTCAAAAAAAAAAAGTCTGCCAGGCCACATACTTGCTGGTGTCTCCAGCTATAACATCTTTGCCAGTTCGAAGTACTGCGATAAAAGACACAGAGAGAAGGTGGGAGCCTAAGAGATGAACAGAGACCATCCATCGTCTACACCTGCTTTATCCTGGCCAGAGGAGCTGGTGCCGATTGCAGCAAGCATGGGGAGCAGAACCATCACAGGGTAGGATGGGGGACCTAAAAGGCAAAATTTAAAAATCTGTGAAAGTGCCCCATTCGAATGCAGGACCCCCCTTTACAGCACGTGATACACTCACTCACGTCATTAAATAGAAAATAAATCACCCATCCACGAGCTCATAAAAAAAAAATAATAATAAATCAACAACACGTCACAAGTTGTGGCAACGCTTTTGTCGGAACACTGAACGGGCCTGTTAAAAGAAGATGGTCCTGGGGGATCCAGGTGAAGTGACACCCCTGACGGCCGGCCCAGAATGCATCATCTAAAAGGAGATGTGAATTCAGCCGAGTGTCAGCCGCGCGGAGTCTTTAAGGGGCTTTAGCTCAGGTATGGTGGCGTAGGGGCTTTGACAGAACGACCCCCGACAATGAGCTGTACCTGCAATGGAGCTCGAGTCGAGGGGGGTCCAGAAGAATGATGGTAAGGATTAAACGCTTTTTTATTTGCGTCAACAAATAGTTCTTAAAAGTGTTGCACCTCCAGTGTAACGGGGGTCCAAGGAGCAGCTCTGCACCAGACCACCAGCCAGGACGGAAGAAGCGTTGGACTCAAATCTCACCTTTAAGCCTCATCAAAAGAAAAGCTGCTTGCGTCCTTTATTGGAAGAAAGAACAGATACCAATTGCTTACTTTTAATAATAATAATAATAGTAATAATAATAAAGAAAACTGACTATTCTGCATTATAAAGGGAAGCAAAATACTTTAATAATAACAATAATACATTTTATTGATATAGTGCCTTTCCCATGCTCAAAGTGCTTTACAAAATAAACAGTAAGAAATATATAAAATGGGATACAAAACAACATCCACACAAAATACTAAATAAACATAAATATATGAAACACAAAGATGAACAATGGATTAAAAACAAAAGCGCCAGGCTACTGTTCTTCAATCATTATTAAATCATTAAATTATTAATATTTACTGAACTCTTGTAGGCGAGACTCCATTGGCTCCTTATCTTTGTTTCAGTTGCAGCACAGGTGTATGTAGTAAAAGACCACTTATTTAAGGGGTCCGCTGACCTATCGCTGGTTATAAAGCATGACTGGCCGCCAGCGTGGTGTGTCAGCGGCGGTAGCTCAACCAGGAGGACCACTGACAAAACACTTCAGTGCACGAGATGTGCAAGTTCGTATCCCAACCCGATTAGATAGGTGTTAATATAGAAGGTTTGTTACTTTATTTGAAGGGGTTGACGATAAAAATAATTTATAGTGTACGCCACTAAAGGGCCCGGCAGTGCGACATCGTTAAAAGACAGCGACCCGATGCCGGCTAAGCGGTTCAAACAGACCGACCACCCCCGGTCAAAAAGGGGCAGACCCGAGCCGAAGGAGTCCGTGAGCTCAAGGTCCAGGATTTACCTCATACAAACTGCCGGTTATTTGCAGCGCACTCCACTCTGTCAATGATATAAGAGATTTCTGATTACTTCCAGCCGGAGGATTAGCTCACCGGGATCGCCGAGCCGATTCAGTTCTCCCACTAAACAGCGGAAGTGCAGGGTTCGAGCACTGTCCTCTCCAGTCGTGGTAAGGGGCCAAAAACTCGTGTAAAGTAGAAGAGTGCGGGTTCGCGTCTGCCCCCAAGTCATAGGAGCCATTACAATAGAGAGCACCCTCTTTATTTGCTGTGGCCATCGACGAGTTAACGGTATAAATGACTTCTATACCATTCTTCTAGCGAAGACTCCGTGGTGGCGTAGCGGAACAAACAAGTGAGCCTATATCAGCCAAAACCAAGCCAGTCCCGCGATCGAAAACGACCAACCCCGAGCTGAGGCGCGCCCGACGAAGGATCTGCTGCCAAAAGTGTAAACTGTCCGTTTATTTATAGCGCCCTCCATTCTGCCAATGATATAGAAGATTTCTTGTACAGTACAACAGGAGGATTAGCTCACCGAGCTAGACATGCCGATTCAGATCTCCCGGTGAAAAGGTTCAGGGTTCGAGCACCGTCCTCTCCAGCCGTGATAAAGGGCCAACCCATTTATTTAAGGGGTCCGCAGACCTGTTGCTAACATTAAATGCGTCTGGTCGGCTTACTCGATAGGCAGACTCGGTAGCTCAACTGGGTGGACCACTCGTGTAAGGTTGAAGAGTGCGGGTTCGCGTCTGCTTCCCCGAATCATAGGAGCCATTACAATAGAGAGCAGCCTCTTTATTTGCTGTGGGTATCGACGAGTTAACGGTATAAATGATTACTACACCCGTCTTCTAAAGGGGACCCCCGTGGTGGCACAGTGAAACAAGCAGCACGACCCCATAAGCCAAGACCGAGTCGGCCCCGTGATCACATCCGAAGGGGCGCCCCGAGTCGAGGAGAACCCAGAGGAATTGACAAACAAAAAGACTCTTTTATTTGAAACGTGGAAGGAGAGACGAGTTGCTAAAAGTGCTGAAACTCCGAGGTGAAAAGGGCTCAAAAAGTAGCTCTTTGGAATAAACACCTTCAGACCCAACAGGCAGTGGGTTCGAATCTCCCTCCTACCATCAGAAGAAAATATGACCTGCAAAGGAAACAGAAACCAATAATTAGTTTTAATAGTCAGTCATAATAACAAAACAGCATTATGCATTTGTAAAGCGAGGTAAATACTAAGAACTACAAAAATATAATTATAATAGTACGTTTTTAATTATATAGCGCCTTTCTCAACCTCAAAGAGCATTACATGAATTCAGAAAAAGCACAGGGAATATACAATATTAGATACAAAATTATATCCACATAAACGCTAAATAAAAGATAAATACGTAAAACAAGCTGTTTGCTGAACAAACGCGTTTGGAGGACTGAGTGTTCTCTTCTTGTTCTTCTCTTCAGTATGATCAGGCGGCCCGGTCTTAGGTATTATGGGGCCCTAGGCGAAAGGGGGGGTCCAGGAGCCCCCCTGGAAGGTCTGCGAAATGCGTGAAAATTTGACCAAGGAGACGTTTTTCTTGTAACGTTACGAGGTCATCACCCTGCGTCCCTTTTTCGCCTGGAGTAGTTAGCTGCTACAATTTAGTCAGTTTGAACTGTTAAACATGAGAGGGGAGGGGCGGGCCGGGGCCCTGGCCGCCGTCGATCCGGGGCCCCCCGGACGCCTGGGCCCTAGGCGGTCGCCTACTTCGCCAATGCCTAAGGCCGGGCCTGGTATGATTAATTAACAAAACATAACATCCAGCTCGATACTTCTCAATTTGCTCATCCTTGTTAACTTACTCATTACAATATGTTTTTGTAAAACGAATATCAACAGCCGCCCGATTGAAACATTTGTTCAAATCCCAGCGTTTCGCTGTTTTTCGCCTTTTTTTTCCGTCGCTTAAAAGCAAAGGGGAGGTGGTGCAGTCAGCGGTTTACTGACTGCTAAAAGAGGCGGAGCAGAAACGCCCATTAGTCCAGTATCCAATAGAATTTAGAAGCGGGCGGAAGGAAACGCCCATTACTCGAATCTCCAATAGGCTTAGCCGATGGACGTACACAAACGCCCCTTTCTGCACCAACATCCAATTAATCTTTGACATAGCACGCCGGGCTGAGGTCCATTATAGGCCCCTAATGGCGCAGAACACTCATTACAACAGGTAGGAGCCATTACGTAGGTACAGTTGCCGTTGTAACATTTTTTTTTCTTCTTCTAAATTTAAACAGCATCACACCACAATATGTGTTTTTTGTTTGCAATGTTTGAATAATAAGTAGTGCCATGTATTGCGTGTTAGTTCTATATGGCAGGTAATTCAATTGTAATTTTTTACCATAAAGCTTTCTTTTTTGCCCCTAATTTTTCCAATACTTTTGCAATAATTTCTCCCTCTTTAAAAGTGTTTTTTGAGCTCTGAGCGCAGTACTGTACTGTTACGTTTGACTCTCACGGGCAGGTGCCCCTAATTTAAAAATAATAGCATATATAAAGTTCATATCGCAGTTTTATAAGTTCTTAATATTCTGGTGTAAGTCTTTTTAATAGGCCAAAAATGCTTTTACGTGATCAAACGAAGATGCAAGGTAATAATGAGGACACTTCATTTAAAACCCCATCGGAAGGCCATTTAACTTACAATTCTTGCCATTCATCATTTGCTACTTCTGTAAACTTCAGAAAACATGAAAGACATTATTCTTACAACTGAAATGAACCCATATGTTGCATTGATGTAGCAAATGCTATCTTTTTCACTTCAAAACCAAACAAAGGTGTCAGGGTTCCAATTCATCAACCTCACAGATAATTTGCCTGTGAAGTGGCAGACTGCAAAGATTTCATGGCTCTAGCAAAGCCAAGTGGGCAACCTGGTGTGGAGTGTGAGCACTGCCTTGAGTTCCCTTTGCAGATGCTTATGTTGAGGCCATAGAGTATGCTTTGGAGGAAGGGCTCATTTCTAGGCTCAGAAGAAATGAGTGTAGTGAGTTAAATAATGCAGCATCCAGGGAAGGTGCAGGTATAGTGTAACCGGTTTTCTACAAAAAGTAGGGCTATTCTTAGTATTTACAGGAAAAAAAAGGAAGCCTGGACTTATTTGGTGCGGACAATGGTCACATTTGACATGAAGACAGAGAAGTGGTGGTGTCTTTATAAATGTTCAAAACAGCTGCATCGCTGCCCTCACATTTATTTGTTAATGTGGTGGCTTTCCCAGGCCCCTAATCCTTGACTACCCTACTCTTATCCTTCTTCAAAATATCGATACACCTTCTGTCCAAATGTAAGCCATGACAGTGGGACAGGTGCCATCTTTTCCAGAAAAAGTCCCAATGTCCCATTAACCTATTCCTGTCTATCCTACTCCAAGGTGTTACCTGGATGGCTGTGCAGTACAGGAAGACCTTCAGTGTAGTCCACCTTGTCAATTCTACATTCAAATGCAGAACAGATAACCTACCTTCATTCATGTCATTTGTTCCAACATGGACAATGACATCTAGATCTATCTCCACTCTGGCCAAGAGCCTATCCACCCTTATGGGGCATTCCTCCACCTGTGGACCCAGAAGACAATACACCGTACTGCAGTGTCTGCTCCCGGAGGAAACCTGCATATCAATACCTCTACAGACTAAGCCCACAAATAGTGGCCTACCACCTCAGAGTTTTCAGAGTCACTGTCCAGTTCCACAAGTTGCTGAAAATGGTTTGACATCTCAAATTCTGGGGCCTCATAATCCAAATTTGCATTAGCTCCCTTTTTAATTAAAAAATAAATCTTGATTCAAATTAAGTATTGCCGTTACTTAAAACCTGTAATATTTTCTTCCCTTGTCTGCCTGTGTCTTTATTTAGAATTTCTTTCCCTTTGTCCAGATTTCCTACGTAGATGTCTGAATTCCAAACATGATGCCCCTTTTTAGTTTCACCCCCAGTGCTGCCCCATAGGCTGTATTTAAAGAATATGTTCCTCGTTATGAATGGATGCTTCTGCTCTCAGTCTTATACGACCTTTACATAGAATCTCTGTGTTGTACTTTATTTAAAAAGGATTTCGATGGAGAAGGACTGTTTTGCCTATGTCCTCTGCGACTCTTTTGTACTCTTTATTATGTAGACTTTACCAGAAGGCCTCAAATCCCACAGACTTCCACTGTTTATCAGGTATTGTACTTTAGCATTTCTCCCCCTTCTTTGACTTTTTGTCCATCCTGAAAAGAGCTGACCAGAAACGATTAATTGACCAGAGACATTTGTGCGTTGCCTGAAACTACACATCTAACATTTATTTATCAGGTCGTACGTTTATGGTTTGCCAACATTCATATTATACTTTGATTCCATATTATTTTTATGAATAGCTTTTTATATAATACGCCACCGTGGCTGTCCATTTATCTGTCCAGGATTTTAAATCGCCTGTAGCTCATAAACAGTTTGAACTATTGACCTGAAATTTGGTACACATATACTACGTGATGTTTACTGTCCACTTTCCGGGTGATGATTGACCTACAAGGTTGTTCCTCATTTTATGTTCATTTTATTTTATTGTAGAATCAACTCTCAGCAGCGGCCAGCAGGGTGTACAGGCACCGTTCTCATCCCTACCACCTTCGCTGTCACTTCCCCTACCTCTTCATATCTTAAATCATTCTTGAGGCAGATTGAAGACTTAAGTGCCAGCTTAAGTTAAAATTTAAGGAAAACGTACTAAGTAATTGCAACCAAACACTGACTTAATCAGTTTTAACGCAAAAAAATGCCAATGAAAGAAGAGAAGAAGCGGGCCGCTAGGGTAGAGAAAAGAGCTGCTCAGGAAGCAGCAAGCACATCAACCTCTGAGCAAACGAATGCTAAACGTACAGAGAAAGAAGATGAAAACTAGGAATGCTCAAGTCAAGTGTATTCACTGCACGTTATTGTGCAGTGCGCCCTTACTGGGTATCAATAATACATTATTAAATGTGCAAGTTGACTCCTGCTTGTTCTTTTATTGTGTAGATTGCCTGAGGTTATAGACATACAAGTGAAGCGAGAAGTGCTAAAGTACAATACCTGATAAAAGTGCTGAAGTGTTTGTGGAATTTTTTAAAGTCTACACAATAAACATTTTGGGAATGTGTCAAATTAACATCATTGTTGACCAAAACTCTGTGAATGTTTACCAGACAGCACCGGGGTCTCAGTCTTTCCTAACCCATCATCGGCTGCATTTGGAGGACTCAAAGGTGGGCTTACAGTGGAGGATTCAAATGGATCGTACCAGCCTATACCACACTACTAGCATGTACAATTATCTTGCGTAACTGATAGACTCCCAACCCACCTTGTATAACTGAGAAACTAATATTATTGGAAATTGGAAAAAAATCAAATTCTTGCCTAGACGGTCTGTCCAAAACGTCTTTAAAACATCGCAGCACTTCATTTAAAAAATCTTAGAATAAGCATACATACTGTGTATGGGATCCGGTGTAAAATTTTGCCAAATCAATATTCAGAGATTATTCGCTGTGGCAACCCCCAACGGGAACAGCGGAAAGAAGAAGATTGTGTATGGGAAAATATAGGGGGGCTTTCCTCCCTTTCTCTTGGGTGGGAGTTGAATTTTTGTTCAAGTTTTGTTTCTTCTCTGTCCTGTTATATAATTACAATTTTCTGTTTGTTCTTCTGGATTAATTTTGAAATTATTTGGTGTACAAATTGTACCTGTTTTATTGTACAGTGTTACTTTTTGAAATAACTTCAATTAACAAAAGATATCTAAAATCTATTATTTCTACACCCTAATTCCTCCTCAATAACAAAACATGCCTATTCTTATTAGTCCTTAGCTAAATGGTTATTTTCTGGCTGTCCTGAAGTCTCTTACCGCTTTCGCCCTTCCGCGCCGCCAACATGCTGCAAAATGTAAACCCAATTCGCTTTTCATAATACAGGCATGAAAAAATAAATAACAGCAAAAACTTTTTAGATGCGCATTGGTCCGGGATAGGAAACAGCACTGACGGGTTCTGTAACCCTCTTTATTTTTTATTTTTGCTTTTGTCTTGTGTCCAGTTTAATTGCAAACGTTATGTATTGTGGTGTAATGCTGTTTACGTTCAGAAGAAGAACGAGAAAGAAAGGTTACATGTTAACAACGGCAACTGCACTGGTGCATTAATACCCCCTGGGTATTGTAATGATCGTCCTGTGTCATTAGGGGGTCTCTACTGCACCTCAGCCCGGAGTACTACGAAGTGCGAGAAGGCACCTCGGTGACCAGTAATGCAAGGCGAGGAGGCATTGACTCGCAGAACCGACACACCGACGTCTGAGCGCGCGCAAAATCCAGGTAAAAAAAAAAACATTTAATACTCTCTGGTACAGGACAACAAAGGCACTAGAGCATGACAGGGGGGCTATAAAATTGTTGTTTATGTCAATAGCGGTTGATCATGAACATTCGACATTGTAAACATTGTTTACCATCCATGAGACCCATTCAAAGAAAACAGTCACTTAAACTTATTAACATTCTAAACAGTCCCGTTATTTAAAGTTCCTAACGCGGCGAAGCAAGTTGAATAGAAACAAGTCCAGGGGATCTCGAAGGATGCAGAACTCATGGGGTCTTGACTCGAACACACCGTGTGATCCGACTGCAGTCCGCATGTTCTCCCGTAACTTCGTGGTGTGCTTCACAAATCTAAAGACGAGCGGTGAGCTCAACTGAGGAGTCCCAGTTCGTGGTGACTGTCCTCCCCTTCGGTGTGGGACCTCAAAACGGGAGATGTCGCATGTCGATTGGATTACTACCTTGCAACAATAAATTAACTACAGTTTTTAAGGCAGTAAGTAACCTCGGCCTCTGCCCTCGTATGCCAAATTGGGAACTGTGGGTACAAACCTACCTTAAGTGTCTCGTACAGCAAAGCAGGGTTACTGGAATCTGGAAAGATCACTTCAAAAACACAACTCGAGATCTAACAGCTCGACTTGTCCACTGACACACACCTATCTTTTGGGCAGCGTCATCACGATTATAACTCTGAATTTCAGACTTCGGCATCGTTACCAAAAAGAAGCCTTCCTTACAAACACAGTGGGTACGCAGATACCTCACTTCAAAACTAAACGACATGCCTGCCATGCACATCACATACGTCCAAGTAAATGAAACAATGCGTGCCAGTCAGAAGACTCCACATTTGTCCACTTGTTCCAGTTTTACATTTTAAGCTGAGTTGCAGCTTTGTGTGGTCTGTCACCTGATCTTCCCTGCTGATGGCTCATTCGGAGGATGCCTATTCTTTTAGCTTCAACAACCACAGTAGCACAGGCGACGATGCAGAATTCCATCTGACTCACTTACTGTAATAATACAAAATAATACAAATAATAATAATAACAGCAATTACCTGATTCGCGGTGCAGATGTAACCCGAATTCTTTTTGCTTCTGGCTTAGGTTTAAAAATTAGGAAAGTAAGCCTCTCCTTAACTAAACTTTAATAATTTTGTAAACCCACGAACGTTCATCGCAAAAACATTAAAAAAAACTCCTAGCGTTTCTTCTGACCGGTCAGCCTGAAAGGACGAAGGCGACGCCCCCACACAGGTGAGCCCGTTTTCCACTAATTTTCCAGATAGACATGACTGCACCCAATGGACGAAGAGGGGGCGGACTACACCGCCAGTACTAGAACCCGATAGGCTGCTAAGACTATCCAATAGGATTTAGAGGAGGTGGAGAACGCTGCCTGTCATCTGCCGCTGGTATAGACAACGGGATTCGCATATGCCATATGGGAAGCCTTTTCAGAATTGAATCGTCTTTTTTGAATCAAATTTTTGATATTGTATGTCTTTGAAATTTGATAATGACAAGATATCGGCGTTTTAAAAATTGGTATTAAGTTTCTCAATTCTGATATCTGCATTTTAAAATGTGACATCCGGGCTGACAAGACAGCACACTGGCGCAGTGGTTGCGCTGCTGCCTCACACTAAGGAATTTACCTGTTCTTCCCGTGCCTGCATGTGTTTGCTCCGGGTGCTGCGGTTTCCTCCCAATTTCCAAAAACATACAGGTTAGGTGAACTGCCGACTCTACGTTAGCCCCAGTGTGTGTGTTTGTTAGCCATCAGAGCACAGCAATCCGTGTCGCATATATTGTATATGTCAGTGGTTACTACACTACTTAACCTACATCTGATCACTGAAAAATTCCTTAACTTTTTCCGTGGTAAAATTATCCACCCACTCTTTGATTTTCTGCAGCGAATCTGGTCTGGGTCATTGGGGCAGCAGACTAAGCAAAGACACACAGAATTCTCTTTTCCTGCTAGCTGCTCCAAATCCCCCAAGGGGAAACCGACTCATTCCCACCCAGTTTGGTCTTCCCTAAGGTCTCCTCCCGGTTGGACATGGCTGAAACATCTCCCCAGACTGGCGTCCAGAATGCATCCTATCAGATACATCTCGTCTGCGCTCCTCACCCCTTCTCGAAGGCTGAGTCCAGACCCATTGAAACTGATTTTCACCGCTCGTATCTGCGATCTAGTGCTTCGGTCACTACGTACAGCTCATGGCCATAGGTGACGGCTCAGCACCCTCTCATAAATAAACGAAACTGTTTTTGAAATGTACAAATTGCTCATATTGGGATAATATTTGGAGGTTTTGTTTTCAGAATTGTGATATACTTAGAAATGAAATTAACATGCCCTCAGTCCTCTATAACCAATTGATATTACATACTAAATGGAACCCCAAGTTAATAAAAAGCAATACATCATAATGAAATCCCATAATAATACATGTACATATATCTTCTTGTTAAACTTTGGGTACACCTTCCTGAAAATAACTAACAGAACATGGACTCCTCTATGGTGCTGTAGAGAATAAACCGGATCTACTGCCGCCTCGTGGTCACTGTCTGTTCAGACTGGTGTATGACAATAACCTCTCATTGCCAGGTGTGTCACCACCGACCTCTCTAAGCCTCACAACAAGTCGTTCTCATGTCCCATACCACCCTGGTGCCCCCTCACCAGCCGGTCAAATCTCTTCAAGAGAAAACCCAGTAAAGCTCTTTCAGAGAAAACCAGCAAATGGAAATGCAAACAGCAGAGGCTACGATTGGTCAGAAATTAGTTGTGCCAAGGGTTCAACACAGCATTAATGTTTAAAAAGACTGGAAAAGGACTAAAGAATGCAAGATTTTTTTAAATTAAAATTGCCTATGAGACCACAAGAGGGCAGCATTTACACATATCCAGTGTCGGAGGTTTTTCATTTGCATATTGACTGTCCTTTTTCTTAAACTATTTGTATAAATATGTTTAGATTTAGATAATGTTATTGTAGATGTCAGTGCAGATGAGGATGACCACTGTGTGCTGGATGGTCACTGCCTGCAGGTTCTGACTCGATATCCAGTGTGATGGAATAGAAAGTGGCGACCTGAGCTGAAGCAATAAGCTCTCAGCAGTGAAGTGACTCTTGATGCTGTGAGTCTTGAAACGCGAGTGTCAATTGCTTTTTCGCAGAGTCTAGAACGGCCCACAAAACCCCGGAGATGACGCGTTTTGTTTCATTTCGAAGCCAGTCATGCCTGGTTTAAGTCGAACGCAAATATATGTTTGTAGCTGTTTCGTTTCACCAGCAGGATGAGACTATAGGGGCCTATTTTGTTTCGCACACTCCTGTCACATGCCATCCTGTTTAAAGCTTTAATGGCCGCGTTGACTCTAAAGAGGTAGGACCCAGAGCTAAACAAACTAATTCCTGCTCTTCAGCAGCAAGCCTCCTCTCAATTAATGTCTTTGTTTTAACTGTGAAGTCGATTCTCCCTCTTCGGCCAACAGTAGCTCAATTTCCACCAGCACCCTGTTGGCTAACAGTACTGTTGGTGGCCGTTGTTAACCCGGGCCTCTACTAATCCGGTATGGAAATTTGTATTGTTGTTCGCATATTGATCTGGCAAAAGTTTACACTGGATGCCCTTCCTGACGTAACCCTCCCCATTTATCCAGGCTTGGGACTGGCACGAAGAAACAGACTGGTTTGTGCATCCCCTGTGGCTGGGTTGATTTAACCCTTTGCACCACAGTTTAATATTATAAATCAAACAACTCAGACATTGCAGACTGTAATAATTTAAGGGCATTTGCATACATTTCAGTTATACCATGTAAAAATTACAACACATTTTCTACATGATCCCCCCATTTCAGGGCACCATAATGTCTGGGACATAGCACTGACAAATATATTAAAGCAGACATATTTAATATTTTGTTGCAGATCCCTTGAATGACTGCTTAAAGTCTTCGATTCATAGGCACCACCAGGTGCTGAGTATCTTCTCTGGCAATGCTCTGCCAAGACCCTAATGCAGCCATCTTCAGCTCCTGCTTATTTTGGGGGGTTGTCCCCTTAAGTTTTCTCTTCAGCATATGAAAGACATGCTCAATTTTATTTAAATCGGGTGACTGGTTTGGCCATTCAAGAATTTTCCATTTTTTAGCTTTTAAAAACTCCTGTATTGCTTTAGAAGTACTGTATATTTGGGACCATGATCTTGTTGTAGGAGGAAGTGCTGTTCAATGAGTTTGGAGTAATTTACTGGATATGAGCAAGAGAAGATGTTTCTATATACTGTACCTCAGAATTTATTGTACAACTGTTGTTGGCAGTTACATCATCAATGAAGATAAGTGTGCCAGTGCCTGTGGCAACCATACATGGCCAAGCCATAACACCCCACTACTATGTTTAACAGATGAGGTGGTATGCTTTGGATCTTAAGAAGTTCCTTTTCATATGCACACTTTGCTCTTGCCATCAGTCTAATACAGGTTCATCTTTTTCTCATCTGTCCTGAAACCCTTTTTCCAGAATTCTGTAGGTTCTTTAAAGTACTTTATTGTGAACTGTAATCTGACCATCCCGTTTTTGTGGCAAACTATTGGTTTGCATCTTGCAGTGTGACCACTATATTTTTGTTCATGAAGTCCTCTGTGGGTTGTAATCACTGATAAATACGCATATTTGCCTCCTGAAGACTGCATCTGAGCTGTCGGACAGGTGTTTGGGACTTTTTCTTTACTACAGTGAGCAGTCTTGGCCTACCACTCGCTTTGTGATTACTGAGCTCACCAGACAATTCTTTCTTCTTAATGATATTTCAGACAGCTGATTTAGGTAATCCTAATATTTTACTGATGTCTCTAATGGTTTTATTCTTGTTTTTAGCCTCATAATGGCTTCATTTACTTTCATTGATTTTCTTGTCCTGATGTTGTACAATGACAATTACAGACTCCAAAGGGAAGAAGCAGGCCTAGGTGTCTGATGCCTGCACTAATCCATATTACTAACCGAAGGTTGTAAACCGGATGGTCCACGGGTGCACGGTCACGGACGTAGGATACATTGAAGCGCACGCGCACTGCGACTCAGCTCCCTGCCCCAGGGTCAAACCCAGCGCGCACGCGCACTGCGACTGAAGACGACACAGGCTATAAGTCATAAAGTTTACAACCGCTGGCTGAGATAATATGGAATCCCCAGCGCTGCCCGAGAGAAAGACGAGACAGGCTATACAGTGCATCCGGAAAGTATTCACAGCGCATCACTTTTTCCACATTTTGTTATGTTACAGCCTTATTCCAAAATGGATTAAATTCATTTTTTTCCTCAGAATTCTACACACAACACCCCATAATGACAATGTGAAAAAAGTTTTCTTGAGGTTTTTGCAAATTTATTAAAAATAAAAAAATTGAGAAAGCACATGTACATAAGTATTCACAGCCTTTGCCATGAAGCTCAAAATTGAGCCCAGGTGCATCCTGTTTCCCCTGATCATCCTCAAGATGTTTCTGCAGCTTAATTAGAGTCCACCTGTGGTAAATTCAGTTGACTGGACATGATTTGGAAAGGCACACACCTGTCTATAGAAGGTCCCACAGTAGACAGTTCATGTCAGAGCACAAACCAAACATGAAGTCAAAGGAATTGTCTGCAGACCTCCGAGACAGGATTGTCTCGAGGCACAAATCTGAGGAAGGTTACAGAAAAATTTCTGCTGCTTTGAAGGTCCCAATGAGCACAGTGGCCTCCATCATCCGTAAGTGGAAGAAGTTCGAAACCACCAGGACTCTTCCTAGAGCTGGCCGGACATCTAAACCGAGCAATCGGGGGAGAAGGGCCTTAGTCAGGGAGGTGACCAAGAACCCGGTGGTCACTCTGTCAGAGCTCCAGAGGTCCTCTGTGGAGAGAGGAGAACCGTCTAGAAGGACAACCATCTCTGCAGCAATCCACCAATCAGGCCTGCATAGTAGAGTGGCCAGACGGAAGCCACTCCTTAGTAAAAGGCACATGGCAGCCTGCCTGGAGTTTGCCAAAAGGCACCTGAAGGACTCTCAGACCATGAGAAAGAAAATTCTGTGGTCTGATGAGACAAAGATTGAACTCTTTGGTGTGAATGCCAGGCGTCACGTTTGGAGAAACCAGGTACCGCTCATCACCAGGCCAATACCATCCCTACAGTGAAGCATGGTGGTGGCAGCATCATGCTGTGGGGATGTTTTTCAGCGGCAGGGACTGGGAGACTAGTCAGGATAAAGGGAAAGATGACTGCAGCAATGTACAGAGACATCCTGGATGGAAACCTGCTCCAGAGCGGTCTTGACCTCAGACTGGGGCGACGGTTCATCTTTCAGCAGGACAACGACCCTAAGCACACAGCCAAGACATCAAAGGAGTGACTTCAGGACAACTCTGTGAATGTCCTTGAGTGGCCCAGCCAGAGCCCAGACTTGAATCCGATTGAACATCTCTGGAGAGATCTTAAAATGGCTATGCACCGACGCTTCCCATCCAACCTGATGGAGCTTGAGAGGTGCTGCAAAGAGGAATGGGTCGAAACTGGCCAAGGATAGGTGTGCCAAGCTTGTGGCATCATATTCAACAAGACTTGAGGCTGTAATTGCTGCCAAAGGTGCATCGACAAAGTATTGAGCAAAGGCTGTGAATACTTATGTACATGGGATTTCTCAGTTTTTTTATTTTTAATAAATTTGCAAAAATCTCAAGTAAACTTTTTTCACGTTGTCATTATGGGGTGTTATGTGTAGAATTCTGAGGAAAAAAATGAATTTAATCCATTTTGGAATAAGGCTGTAACATAACAAAATGTGGAAAAATTGATGCGCTGTGAATACTTTCCGGATGCACTGTAAGTAATAAACTTTAACAGGTCCTTTACTAAGATCATTCTCCAGAGTACATGTTACACAGCTCCCCCCGCTGCCCGAGATACTACAGAAAACCCAAAGGTCCAGACTACACAGCATATTTGAATCACATTACAGTAATACATTAACAGTACAGCCACAGAAAACACAGAAACGAGACCAGATGGATAAAAACAATAAACGAACGCTCCGTATTAAAAGTAAGTGCAATATAATTCCTAACAATTAACGATGTATAGCTAACGACACAGCCACAGAAAAAACAAAAACGAGACCAGATGGATCTATATTACTAGCCAAAAGATGTAGATAAAAACAATAAACAAACACTCCTACCACGCGCTTCAGAAACACCACAAGCAAACAAGTCACGGCTCCAAACAAAAACAGCTCAACTAACGGAAATACAAAAACGAGCCCGTATGGATAAATACAATGAACGAAGGCGCCTACAACGCGCTTCTAAAACAGCACAAGCAAAGGACTCACGCCTCCAAAAAGAAACAGTTCAACTAACGGAAATACAAAAACGAGCCCGCATGGATAAATGCAATGAACGCAGGCGCCTACAACACGCTTCTGAAACACCACAAGCAAAGTATATATGCATTTAATTAAATCCATACCTTCCCAAAACCCTCCCACCCTCCATCATTTTTCATCCCTCCAACGATTAAATGGAACACAGAGTGACTGCCATTCGTTCATTTGCGATTCGTTAGAGAATCGGGGGTTTACTGGTGGAACAATGAAACACACTTGAGTAAACACACTATGGCCGCAATTGTCATTAGCCCTGAAATGGGGGCCATGTATTAAAAGTGTTGTAATTTCTACCTGGTGTGACCAAAATGTATGCAAATACCCTTAAATGAAACTCTGTAATGTGTACTTTAATCACGTCTGAATTGTTTGATTTGTAATTTAAATGGTGGAGCAGAAGGGCCAATCAAGGAAAAATGTGTCTTTGGCCGAATCATTATGGAGTTACCTTTTCTCACAAATAACTTACCATACTCCTGTAGCAGCGTGCTCTGCCTGTGCCTATAAAATTAATGGCATCAATAATTTATTAATTATGTAGCCTGACCCAAAGTTCTTTTTGGCATTACGCCTAACCTGTAATATTTAATTAGAGACTGAAAGTCTGTGCTTGTGATTTCTTGGTTTGGTTTTTTTTCCACTTGTATGCTGCCAGTCCATTTTGCGGATTGTTTTAACCACTCTATGGTGGTTTGGGGCGGCGGTTTAAGAACTTTGCCCTTTTATTGCAGCGAGTTAGTTCATGGGTTGCTGTTGCTGAGGGAATTCTGTCTCCGTGAACATCTGGCGCTCCATCCATTTATATCTATACGCTCCTGGTTACCTAGTCCACTGTCGCGCTGCTCACCTTGGCTCAGAATTAGTACTGTCTGCAATACTTTCCTAGCTACCTGAGCTGACTGAATGCCAGGATCTTGCACAAGACTCGCCGATGTGCACATACCAAGTCTATGGACTTGAAAAGCGCTTTCGATTGCACGTAGACAAGTGCTTTCTACCGAGCCCGTTTCTCCCATCACTCTGCGTTGGCTGGTTTCTGCAGAAGGTTTCGCCCACTTTGATAATCCGTGGATACCTCGGCAACGTGTCTCTCTGAGGTCCAATCCACGTTGCCATATTTAGTTAAACTTGAAAATGTGTCAAAAATGGCCTACAGTAAATGATGGGGTCTCTAGACTGATTGTCTGGAATTAGCGAAATAAAGAAGGAATACTTTAGGATTATAAAATAAATGATAAAATTGAAAAATTTTACGGAATCCGAGATAGGACGTGCACTATCGTACAGTTGTGTACCATCTAGGCAGGATTGTTCACAAAAGTCGTTTGCGTGCTTTTTGATCCAATCGCCTTTCCTTAACAGTGTAGAGGCGTGTTCTTACACCTAATCACGGACGTCTTGCCGGTTTTCACTTGGATGATTTTACATTTGTATACAAGCCTCAGTTTGAAAAAGGAAAAGTGAAACTTTTTTTTTTTTTTTTATTCTCGACCTTTATATCGTTACTTGAAGCGCGTCTGAATTGAAGATGTAACAAGGGTTTTAGAAGATTTGCAAAAATAATTAAATTCTATCTTTGAGAATTCATAGATTAATAATCTTAATCCATTATTGACGAGCACAGTCTGGTTAAATGGCTTCAATTAGATGTCTACATTTAAGTAACTACATTTATTCATAGTTAACAGTCGTTTATAATACAGAGAACGTTATACAATCCAATGTTTTTATTGTTCAGTTTTTTATTCTTCGTTCCTGCATACTTTTCGAGTTAATACGAGTCAAAATGCTTAGTAAAATACAGCCAATCGCTAGGGTTATCTGCCAAAATATAACTGGACGTTTTATCCATAACCCATCAGCAAGGAGAACAATGAAGAGTGGTATCCGGTTCTCCAAAACTGCCAAGGTAAGTACACTGACAAGTCCTTTTGTCAAGTCATTTAATGTTGTAATGTATTGTCGTTTCATATTTTTTATTCCAATAATTTCGTTTCTATTTAGTACTATTACATGTTCACATAGGTAATCAAAAAATCGTAGCAGCAGCAGTAGTACTGGCATGCGTGTCGTGCATTGCATAGTGAAATGCTGATAATGCTTTTAGAGTGTGCATTGTTGACCTCGCATCGTGGATTGATGACTTTAAACTTCGAACTTCTGATGTGAGCGAGTTCAGTCCTTCAGTGCAGCGCAATGTTGGCCTAATAATCCCTTCTGTCACATCTCAGTAAAAGCAGCATATTCTGCACCATCCAATGCAGAATATTATTTGTGGAACTGATAAAGGCTTCCCCGATAAGCTCGTTTTTCACACTTGCAGTTATCAAACATTGCTTTAACAAGCTGGCCTATAGCTTCAAATCCTGTTTGTTGTGCAGTGAAAATACGAGGGTAGTTCAAAAAGTTTCCCCACTTTTTTTGACTCTATAATTTCAAAAACATATTACATCACTTTTCCACATACTGTAGTCACTTTCATTTGCGATGCAATTTTCCCAGCGTCGTACCAATTTTTTAATGCCCAATTATAATTCCTCCCGCCATCACCGTTTCCAACAAAAAAATAAAAGTGCGGAAACGTCCCTTGTACAAGGTCCAGCCAGTCCATCATACGCTGTTAATCTTATGTTTAAAAAAACTATTTTTTAAGAATATCTCGTCATCTGGATGTTCCAGTTGTTGAGCAGTGCAGTAGTCACAAATGAAGAGCCTTCTTACACAACACTGATTATTTTCTTTATTAATCTAATTTATTTCCTTACCAACCATACAATGTGCACTTCGGAACAGGTCATCCTCCTGAAGCTGAGCATGTTCGGGCCCACCCAGTACCATCTAGGGCAGTGGTACCTAAACTCGATCCTGGGGACCCACTGTGGCTGCAGGTTTTTGTTCCCACCAGATTCAAAATCTGTGATAATAATCAATAACAACGGATCTCATTTAATTAGCTTGTCTTTTTTATTCTTCTGCATTTAGGAAAACAACATTATGGTTTTTAAATTTATAAGACATTTAGAAATATTTCTATTTTATTTCTAAAGCTATAAATGCTTAACCCTCTTTGTTGTTTTCCTATTATTTCCCCTTTTTCTGTGTAGTTTGCACCCTTCATTTGACCCTAATAGTGACAATTAACAACCAACGCAGCAGACACCCCGATGACGAAAGCAGCAACGACATCAGTGTCAGACCCGCTAATTTGTAAATAATCAATTAAATAACCAGAACACCTGGAAAAGCAGAATGAAAATTAGGTTGAAAATACTGTTAACGACTTAAACCCCCCCCCCCCCCCGACATATTCCCCATATAACTGCTTATTAAATTTTAATAAAAATCTACCAAACTTAGTTTGTAATTTCTACATTGACTCCAAAACACAGCAACTGGGAAATAATGGCTCACTTAATTAGGCTAACAATCCAATGAAAAACAGAAGTTGGTTGGAACAAAAACCTGCAGCCACAGTGGGTCCCCAGGATCAAATTTTGGATCCACTGATCTAGGGAAAACTAGGTTTATTCTTGGAAGAAGTGTTGGTGATACCAGCAGGGGACATTTTCCCTGTGCCTTGTTTGTGAATTCCAATGCCCCAGTGTAGAGACAGGAACACTGTGCTGTAAATATGGTGTCATCTTTCGAATGAGGAAACCGAGGTTCTGACTCTATGCTGTCATTAAAGATCCTTGGGCATCTTTCGAAAACAGTAAGATTTATCCTAATATCCTGGCTAAGAATAATGCAGTACAGCTCCATCATACCTCATCCATCCTGGCCTCTTAATCATCTTGTGTTTCTGTTTGGCTATCTTTCTCTCCCCTTCACCATCTAATAGCTAATTTGTGCTGAGTGTCCTGGCACAATAATAGATGTTGTCTCATCATTCAGGTGGGTGCTGTACACATTGTATATGGTTGAAGTGGTTCCCATCTTTCTATATAACGCGCTTTGAGTAGCAAGAAAGAGCTATATAAATCTAATTGATTATTATTTATTATTATTACCATTTTAAATAATACTATGCTGTGACTTTAGCAAGAACAACTTAGTGTGTCTAAAGCCAAGTGGTTGTTGGGCCTGGCTTCAAAAAAAAAAACATCTGAAATTACCAACAAAATTTGAAAGTAGCTGCATTTCTAATTGGTATCAGGTGAGTTTTGGCCTTCTTCAAAACAGACATACAAACATTAAAGGTTTACTGACAGAGATCTTGTTATATTGAATTTGAATGAACTGCAGCTTATGGGGATACTTTGGTCAGTGCACTGAAATTACTGTGTTCAGAATTAACTGACTAAACTGTGTCAAACTCCACACAGAGTCATAGCAAGGTTTGGGGCAGCCACCCGTATATTTGGTATCCTGGCTACAAAGTCGCAAAATGTTATACAGCACTGATGTGCAGAAAACAGAGTCCAAAACAGAACTGAGGAAATAAGGAAAAGGTGGAGGCTTTTAAAGGGGAAGACAGGAAGTGAATTAGAGGGGTCGGGCTCATAAGGGTCTTCAGCTATAGGCTCGAGGCCGGACGTGACATCAAAGGGGCCGGATCCGACAAGGTCTTCCTCCATAGGCTCAGACCCGGAAGTGACATCAACAGGGCCAGCTGGAATCTTCCATGGATTGTCTGCAGGAAAGCGAGAAAAAGAGTCTGTGCACTCTGCCATATCCCGGTCTGACTCGGTATTGCCCCTACTCAAGCCCTTTAGCTGCCTCCCATGCACACGTGTGTGACAACTGAAACAAAACCATTAAAACAATGACAATCTGGAATGTTGCTGCAGCAGTGAGAACTGTATGTATTGTTGGAGTTTCAAAAGACAGCAAGGGAAACAGCCATAGTGCATTATTCTGGGCTTGATTAAAGTGCCAGAGATACTATTGATTATCATCTTGAAATGGATTACACCCATGGTTCCAATGCAGGGGCTGAGTAGCAGACCACGAACATATATTGCCCGCCTGATGTGTTCCCAAGATAAACAGATAATGCTAACAGCACACACATTTTGTTCAAGTCAGCAAACAAAATAGCAACATTCAACTTCAATAAAGTAAGCATAGAGAGGCTGAAATGTATTACTGAATACTGTATCTTGCCTGAGTTTAATGCTTAAAGAGTTAACATATTGTGAAAACCCACAGTTTGTGGCTTTTTCCTTGACCTTACATTAGAATATCATGCTGTTGTATCTGTAGGTATGTTTATTTTTATATGAATGTTTTATAAATTTTGTGGAATAGTAGTATAAGTGCATCAAACAATCTTTTTTAGTTTGATATGTTTGTCAAGATGTCCATTATGTGCCAACATTGTCCTATTCTTGATAAGTGTGAATTGTACATTAATCCTTGAATAATAATTTACAGTTTGCAGAAATGCTGACATAACATTCTTGCAGTCTCTCTGGGGAATTGCAAATTTATGTCAATTTGAGGAGATGAGAATTCAGTCTGGTATACATGTATATGCTGCACAAAAGCCTCCTAATGCCACTCACAGCTCACTTTTGAAATAATAATTTTGATACAGTCTGCCAGCTAACTGCAAGTGTGGTGGGCAGTTTATAGAGAAATGTTAATTATACAGTATTCTGTGAAGTTTTAATATACCAGTATATTTTTCATCTCATGGCACACACAAACTAATTACTAAAGTTTTGTGGTATACCAAATAATCTATTTTTTGACAATTTGACAAAAAAATTTTATTATTTTGAATGATGTACAAAAATAAAATATAATTATCTAACATTTTTGTTCCAAAGTGGCTTTTTAAAAATCTTTTTGAAACTGTTTGTTTATGATACTTTGTAATAAAAAAAATAATATTCAAAATTATCAGGTGCCTTTACTTGTATTGTGAGCAGGCTACACAGTGGTAGTGCAACTGCTTTGCAGTAAGGTGATCACAGATTTGCATCCTGGGTCCTCCTTGCATGCTTTTTGCAAAGCGCTTTGAGTACTTAGAAAAGATCTATATAAATGTAAAGAATTATTATTATAATACATATGTATGCATGATCAAATTCAGCCTCAGCGTAGTAGGAGATAAATAGGGACACTAGATGTGTTTGACAATAAGACACGTTCATTGGAATAATTACACCGCACAGTGTACATGCAACATAAACATAATGTGTATATTATTGAAGTAAATGATCGTTATATAAATTGATTATACAAAATAATTTTTAGTATACAATTAACAAGTTGAGACATGTAAACTAGCTGTAAGTGCATGAAATTATGCATATATTGCTTTATATATAGTTTGTATATACAGGTGCTGGTCATAAAATTAGAATATCATGACAAAGTTGATTTATTTCAGTAATTCCATTCAAAAAGTGAAACTTGTATATTAGATTCATTCATTACACACAGACTGATGTATTTCAAATGTTTATTTCTTTTAATGTTGATGATTATAACTGACAACTAATGAAAGTCCCAAATTCAGTACTTGGATGGGAGACCATCTAGGGAAAACTAGGGTTGCTACTGAAAGAGGTGTTGATGAGGCCAGCAAGGGACGCTTACCCCATGCCTTGTGCTAGGATCCCAATACCCCTGTTCAGTGACAGGGACAATGTACTGTGAGTATGGCTACATCTTTTGGATAAGATCTTAAACCAAGCTCTTACACTCTGATGTCATTCAAGATCACTGGGCATCTTTTTAAAAGGTTTATTGTGATGTCCTGGCTAAATTGCCCATCATAGCCTTGTCCATTATGTCATCCTAATCATCCCCTTTCTCTAATTGACCTTTTATAAGGCAACATTCACTTTGTACCCTTGTGACGCTCCTTGGCTCCAAAAATAACTGAAAAGTACATGCGTTTTGCTGCTCATTACTATAGATGGAATACATTCTTCTCCAACCATCACTGTAATAGTTAGTTCAATTGGCCCGGCATTACACCCATTAACCATCTGCTAGTGTACTGCTGTGACTCACACCAGGAAGCATAACAGTTTGCAAATTTATAGTTCAGTGAACTGTTGGTGGTCAGCGCAACAATCTCTGGCTTTGAAGCAGTCATCTTACAGCAGGAGCTAATAGAAGAACTCCTTCTGGGCCAGTCATTGCAGGTTTGTGATTGGCCACTGGCAGTTCATCACAGTGCAGTCTTGAAATAGATACGCTTGTTGTGTGAGTCAATGGCGAATGCACGTGGCGACAAGTGCGGTGCACAGGGGGAGGTGTAATGGCAGTATTGCACTTTAAAGGTGTGGGCTGAGCTCAGTTGATATCACCAGGAAGCACTTCACTCACAGTGTTCAGAAGCATTTTCTGCCGGACTGCGACAAGGAGTTCTCATATTAGCTCTTGCTATAAGTAATTATTTTAAAGTTTTTTTTTTTATTCCCAGAAAAAACATAGTGCCAAAAATGCTACAAATAATACATATAATAACTGAACTGAATATAAACAATAAGAGCAAAGCTTAATCTCCTTTCCTAGTCTAGGATATAAACAAATGTTTTTTTTAGGAACACAAGGATATCTGCATTTTCAGGTAGCAACTCTGACCTTTGGGCATTCACAATATCTCCTGCAGTCAAAAAAACACATTCACTAGGAACAGAGATTGCTGGAGTTGAGAGGTATGTTTTGGCCGATGGGGAAATCAGTGGGTACTTTGGAGAATTTTCTCTCCACCATTCAGTGGATGGCATGTGAATGCAACAGGGTACTCTTTTCTGTATGTGTCAATTTCTTGAGGGCAGTGCCATTGATTCAGTGAAGTAATCTCCAAACAGATCTTCCAGAGCTGACTTTTAGGGAGGTGGTTGTTCCAGCTCAGCACCATGTCGTTCTGCTACCCTATCTCCTGTTCACTCTGTTTTCTGGATCTACAAATAGCAATAGTTGCCAGTTTCTTTAATATAAAAAATGACTAATTGCAATTAAATTTTAATATCTTTAAATATTAAAGAGTAGGGAGTTGTACCGTGTTTGCTGTTACGGATGCAATGAGAAGTCGAGCTAAATGACACATTTTATTGGCTAACTAAAAACATCACAATATGCAAGCTTATGAGTCCGCTCAGGCTCCTTCTTCCTCAGAGAAGTCTGAGCTGCCCCAAAAGCTTGCATATTGTAATCTTTTTAGTTAGCCAATGAAAGGTGTAATTTTTGCTTGACTTCTCATAATATCTATAGGTAAACTCTGACTAGTGTGGAACAATTTTTGGTCAGGTTATAAGTCATGATATGTTCAACATTTAATATTTGACAAGCATCAGTTCCATTACATATCAGTATTTGAACTGTCTCTAGTCTGCTTTCTATCTCATATGCTATTGTGAGTAGTACTAGTAGCACTTTATAAAACATACTTTTTATGATGAGCACAGACACAAGCACAAGTACACACGCACCGGGTAAATAAATACTTGGCTATGCTGTAACTGCTTTGCTTTATTCTTCTGCCTGTTGAACACAGAATCGCATTGGTTGAGCTCCAGATGTGGCAGAGTTTTAATTTTTTTTGAATCCATCGCGGTGCTCTCCACACGAAAATCATAGTCCCCACTGTTATCTGCCCGTGAGGTCTTTTAAAATTGCACTCTTTATGCTTGACACAGTGGTTCAGTCTTTCTTGTTTGGTGGCATTCTTTGCTCAATCATGTACTTATGCAGCACAATGAGGGGAAAAGTGGGGATATGTTCATCAAATAGCACTATGGTGGCTGACTTGTGTTTAAGCAGTTGTACAATGTCCTCAGTGTACAAGCTTGCCTGAGTAGCTAAATTCAGTGTATGTGCAAAGCAACTGATGTGACGGCAAAGTCCAGCCTCACTGATTTCTACATCCATGCTATTTGCATTATCAGTAACAACAGTGATGTTGCGATTAGCCCTTTCAAGCTTCCATTCCAAAACAGCCAATTATATATAGCACCTCAGCAATGTTGCATCCAGAGTGGGTTTCAAAAATTTGTCTGAGTTTGAAGCATAAAACTCTACATTTCCCAGTTGCTAGTTAAACCATGGGCTATGATCGTGATATAATTTTGGTTCACCCTAGAGGTCCAGCTGTCTGCCGTTGCTGTGATGTTCTCTGCATTTTTCAGAGATTCCATCACACTCAGCCTCATTGTATAGGGCCGGCAATACAGTGCCTCTAGAATGCATGCGTGAGAGAATGCTGTACTTCGACTCTAGCTTGTTGACAAGCAGCCGAAAACCCTGATTCTCAATGGCTGAAAACGGTCTCATGTCCTTCGCAATTAAAACACCAATACACTTTGTTATTTCTTTGGCCCTTGCATTCGACTGCGGAAGCAGTGCTGCAAATAGAGATGCCTGGCCTTTAGACAATTTCTTCTTTGCAGGTGGCAACTTGTATTTGTTACTGTGAATGTGTTGTACTTGGTTGAACACATGCATAGTGTTTGCTATTAACGTATGTCAAACCTCTCTTGCAGTGCTTGCAAATGGTCTTCGTCTTGTCAACTATTTTCCCGCTGTTTTCTCTTTTAAACGTTAATACAAAATACTGCCAGACAACACACTTAAAAGACAACAGAACATCCTCAATTTCTACTTTGCCTGACTCCATTATTAGTTAGACTATTCCGTGCTTAACCACAGGCACTCGGACTAAGGCCAGGGCTTGTTAATGCATGTATGACATTGACTGCACCCTCTATTGTTAAAAAAGAACATTTAAGACGAAGAGAGAATGCATTACATTTTATTAGTGTTTAGAGAAACAGATTCCACGTCATTCAGATAAAAATCTATATACAGTATCCACTAAGCATATCATCATTTTTTATTTGCAAAATTTGTGGCATGATATATTCCTAGTTTTTATACATCAAGTAGATCAGTAATACAGAAAGGCAGAATATATGGGCTATGCTTGATATTTGACATTTCTCCATTGTGATACAGCACATATACTAATATAACATTTTATTGGGAATCCACAAATGTCATGCTTTTTCATGAGAACTGAAATGTCTTGGTATAGTAAACCAATCTATAATAAAATAATAATTATATTAAAGCGAATATGGCAATTGTGTTGGAGCTGAGAGGCTTGGACAAATAGGGTTAAGGCCATTTTTTGGAATTTTTGGTTTTATTTGGGTTTCCCTACAGATAACAATGTTTAAAAAGCCACTTCTTTTCAAGGAGTAAAGCATTAAAATGCTTATGAAAAGAAGCACACAAGACTTTAGTTGGGTAGTAATATAAAAGCCCACAGTTTAGTGAAACTTACTGCTGAATTGATTCGATGGCAAACCTGCTGGTGTTGCTTCGTTTTTTCCCTTTACGTTTTCTTTGTGTTGTTTTAGTTATTTTATCATCACTTATAATAATGAAGTGAAATATTCTTTAAATTGGGTGCTGTTGTTCACTATCCCATGCATAGGTGACATACAGTTAAACTTTCAGGAAGTATAGTGATGGCAAACCCCTCTGTGAAGTAAGTTTAAATAAGTTAAAAAAATTTCACTTGCACAATCGTAATTGGACAGTAAATTGTGTAGCTGATGTCATAACCAGAATAGCTTTGTTTTTTTTTCCAATGAAATGAAGTTCTGATAATTTTTCTGTTTTTTTCAGTGTATAGTTTTACTGTATTAGAACAAAGACTTTTTGTAATGTTTTGAGTTTCATATTAAATTGTTAAATTTAATGATTTTAATTTTTAAAGATCTTATAACTATTTTGATTCAGACATCTGAAAAATGTTGTATTAATGTTTTACAGTTTAAGCAATTGGTAAGAGAAATAGTTTTTTCTATTATTTTTTGCAGGAATTGCCAAAGGTGGTTGCATCAAAAGATTACAGTGAACCTAATTCCAGCTGGTCTCAGGAAATGATGAAACTATACGAGCAGTACATTGAGAAGACGAAAGATGGCTCTTGGAAGAAATTGCCAAGTTATAACCGATTTCTTGTATTAAATGAAGGTAATGGTTCAATATGCGATATTTGATAACATATTTGGGCCTGGAAACCTCTTCCCTTAGTAAAATTTTGACATTCTCAAACTCATTACTAGTAAAGTTATGGTTAGAGTCCCCCTAATTATACATAATAATGCTTGTATCACAGGTTATTTGTTCATGTATTGCAAAAAAAAAAATCATCCTTTAAAAAAATGCAGATTTCATTCCTGATGGGCTTTTATCAGTCAGACCTGTGATTGTTGCATACATATATTGTACTTTAGAATAGATTAAGTCATTTTTTTTTACCTAAAATTTTCATCTGTAATATTGTGAAATGGATCTTCAGTAAATGGTGCATACAGTATATACAAGTTTTATGGAGTCTAAGATTCAAGAATATGGTCTTTCTTGTAATATTAATTTAAAATTTAATGATAATAATCCTTTTGCCATGCCTTTAATTTTGTTTCAGTTATGCTCTCTTTTTATATACAGATGGGCATTTTATAGACAAATTTCCACCATCTAAAGCAAGACTGTTTACAAGAAACACTGAAGAGGAGGGTTCCATGTTTGAATATGTAGTCTTTGCAAATAAAGTTGAAAAGAAAGCAGTTGGCCTTTTCCAATCCGGAGACCTGCTTGAGGGGCCTTCAGGGTAAGGAATGAGAGCTTTCTTGTGACACAAAGCCTCTCAGTTGTTTTAATGTTGTATGCACTGTATGATATTTCTGTATCGTCTGTGTCTGTATGTAGTAGTAGTTTCTTATGCATGCTGAGCTGTGCCTATTAGATGATATTTCACTTAAATTATATAATTGTTTCCTGAACAAGTTTTTAATCTGAAACTGATCTGACCTGTTACTCTTAACCTTGCAAAGACATTTTTATTTTTTATTTTTTGAAGTTCATGTAATAATAGTTCTAAGTTAGTAAGTATGTTGAAAAGAAAAAAAAGATCCCTAGAACTTGGAAAATTGCAAGTATTTCTTGAAGTCATAAATTTTGAAAAATAATCAAGTACAGTATTACTAAGTCGTAACATCTTTAAGTTAAGCAATTGAGCTGTCAGAATCCACTTAATTCAAATTTATTAAAATAAACAAAGTATGAGAAATCATACCAAGTTTTAGGTTTTCTGTTTGAATAATTAACTGTATTCTGTCTGAAATAGTTTACAAGGTACTATACAAAATAGAAATCAATTCAGTTTACTTAAACAAAACTGTGTACTGGAAGATGTGTGTGATTCGGAAACAGAAACACAATCAGATTTTTTTTTGTGTATAGGTATAGTGACTTGATTATATGAACCAATGGAATGTTTTGTATGATTCTAGCATATTTCAGAAGAAGTGTTTTGTGGTTCACTGTATCACAGGCAGTGAAAAGGTCTGCAGACATTGCCCCTGTAATTAGTTTCTGCTCAAACCCATCTTCAATGTATTTTGTTAGGTTCAAGACTTGACTGCACAAGATCGACTGAGGCAAAAGCCCGCTTGGTCTGGTGACATTTGATCTTCGATGGTCAGGGATATGCATGCCATCCTTTCATATACCTTATATAAGATGCATAACAGTGAAATTGGGTGGTAATTTTTTGCATCTTCTGAGTTTTTTTCAGGTTTCAGTAGTGCCACAACTTTTGCTCTTCTCGAGGTCTTCGGGATGCAGTATGATGCGGCACAGATGTTAAACAATGAGAGAAGCCACTCTTTAGTTTTATCACCAAAGTGCTATATGATCTCTGTTGTAATCCCATCTAATCCAGCAGCTCTACCAGGCTTCAGATGTTTTAAAGCGTCATTCAATTCTTCTATGACAAATGGGTCAAAGTGGTTGTCACTGGTGTTCATAACTCGATCCATGTCTTTTTTCATTTTCTTGAGATGACCTTTTTCCTTACTTGGTGGCTTCCCATTGAGTAACAACTGGTGTGCAACCTCATTAGGTGTTACAGCTGCCGTGCGTTTCGGAGGTTTCTTATCAGAGTTTAGTTCCAAATTGTAGCCCAGGCCTTTTTGCTACTACAGTAATCCCTTGCTATATCGCTCTTCGACTTTTGCAGCTTCACTCTATCGCAGATTTTATATGTAAGCATATGTAAATATATATTGCAGATTTTTTGCTGGTTCGCGGATTTCTGCGGACAATGGGTCTTTTAATTTCGGGTACATGCTTCCTCAGTTGGTTTGCCCAGTTGATTTCATACAAGGGACGCTATTGGCAGATGGCTGAGAAGCTACCCAACCAGAGCACGTATTACGTATTAAATAAAACTCCTCAAATATATTGTGAGCACAGGGGCTGTTCGCACCCCTAGAGGATACGGCCGCTCCTCAAAAAACGCTGAAAGATTACCTTCACATTGCTCTCTTCCTTGCTGGGCTTACTTGTGGCTGCTTTGTCAAGCGATATGCTTCCCACACGGTGCTTTGCATACTTAAAAGATCAAACAGCACGTATTGATTTTTGATTGTTTGCTTTTGTCTCTCTCTCTCTCTCTCTCTCTTGCTCTGACATTCTCTGCTCCTGACGGAGGGGGTGTGAGCAGGGGGGCTGTTCGCACCCCTAGACAATACGGACACTCGTCTAAAAATACTGAAAGATTATCTTCACATTGCTCCCTTCTGTGCAGCTGCTTTGTCAAGTGACATGCTTCCTGCATGGTGCTTCGCATACTTAAAAGCTTGAACGGCACGTATTGATTTTTGATTGTTTGTTGTTCTCTGTCTCTCTCACTCTCTCTGACATTCTCTGCTCCTGACGGAGGGGGTGTGAGCAGAGGGGCTGTTCGCACACTGGCCTAGAGGATACGGACGCTCCTCTAAAAAATGCTGAAAGACTACCTTCACATTGCTCTCTTCCTTGCAGCTGCTTTGTCCGGCAATGCTTCGCATACTTAAAAGCCAAACAGCCCTATTGATTTTTGATTGTTTGCTTTTTTCTCTCTTCTCTCTCTGACATTCTCTGCTCCTGACGCGCACTCCTTTGAAGAGGAAGATATGTTTGCATTCTTTTAATTGTGAGACGGAACTGTCATCTCTTTCTTGTAATGGAGCACAGTTTAAACTTTTGAAAAAGAGACAAATGTTTGTTTGCAGTGTTTGAATAAAGTTCCTGTCTCTCTACAACCTCCTGTGTTTCTGTGCAAATCTGTGACCCAAGCATGACAATATAAAAATAACCATATAAACATATGGTTTCTACTTCGCGGATTTTCACCTTTCGCAGTTTAGGGTCTGGAACGCAACCCCCACGATCGAGGAGGGATTACTGTACTAGTCATATTGATGTTCATTATCACTTCCTTCCAACAATCTTTCCTTTCCCCACTTAACAACGTCATTAGGGTTTCCCCAAGCTCTATGTATTCTCAGCAAAGGGGTCCTCATTACAGAGATTACATCCAAGGATATAAAGAGCCTTGCTTTCTTTGCTGAAGCCTAGGATGTACTCTTTCCTACAGCCCCTAGGGATGCTACTTTTATGCTGGAACTCTGCATAACACTGTGGGACGGGTCTGATATTTAAGATATTAGCTTCTAGGCCTGCTGTAAATTTCTCCCAGTTGGCTTTCCGAAAGTTAAACCTTGGTTTAGATTATGTCTCTCTATGTCTTATTATGGGCTTGATGTCAATTGGGCTGAATTGGTGTTGGGATTTAGGTATGGGATTTGTGGTGGGCTTTTTGAAGTTTGGGTAGTGTCTTGATGAGGCAAAAACCATACCCTCATTTCCAGTGAGCACTTTGGAAGGATAGCTTGTCTTTAGCATTGTAGAGAATTGTGAGGTTATTAGCTAGTGTCCATTCTTCCACAGCTTCACCATCTTTATTGGTCTGACTGTATCCCCAGATGGTATTGTGAGCTATGAGGTGAGCTTTTGGTTCAAGCTGGACTGCCTGAGGCCAATTAAATGGGGTTGGAAGTGGCTTGTACACCGAAAAATCTCTGCTCGTCAGGGTGGTGAATTTGCCCTGGACATATATCACACTTCCATGAACCGAGCTTGGGTGGAAGATGACAAGGTCCATTCCTGGTATTGTGGGAGGTTCAGAGGTCTTATGGGTCTCCTGCAGGCATATAACGTCAGCATTGAGTGATTTAAGGAGTTGCGCTTTGTTGGCAGACATGCCTTCATTATTGAAGGTATGTCTGTGAAGATTCTCAGTCATCCAGGTGAAATTATCTGGTAGTTGAGTCATGGCAACTAGACTTCTTTCTTGTTAGGTAGATATATTTTACTTCTCATCCAAGCAGCTTCGTCAGTCTGAGGAATGTTGTTTGAGACCACAATTTTATCCTCCAGGTTAGTTTCACCTGCCCTGATTAGGCTTGTTGAGTAAAACAAAGGAAGGGGGAGGTGTGGGTAGATGTAACCATCACACCTTTTTAACAGCCCCTCCTACCCCCATAGAGTGGGTTGTTAAGAGTGGTTCACCTGGTGGAGGTGTGAATTGGGCCTGATTTTCCTGGGGATGGATGAAAGGGCAGCATGATAATTTAAAAACAGGTTATGCCTAATTCCTCCACCTCTGTTGAGTGAGGGGTTGTTGATTTGCACATGCAAAGCTTCCCTCACCCCTCTCTCAAACCACTTGTCTTCTCTATCCAATATCTGGACATTAATGTGCTCAAAAGAGTGTCCTTTGTCCTTCAAATAGAGGTACACAGCTGATTCCAGCCCCCAGGTGTTACTCCTTCTGAGCTGGGCCATCCTCCTGTGTAGTGGCAGTTTGGTCTCTCCAATGTATAGTTCAGGACACTCTTCGCTGCATGGAATGGCATATATTACATTGCTCTTCTTCTGTTTTGGTATCCGGTATTTGGGGTGGACGAGTCTCTGTCTCAGTGTCATCCCCAGGAAACTCAGACCCAATTCACACCTCCACCAGGTGGACCACTCTTAACAACCCACTCTATGGGGGTAGGAGGGACTGTTAAAAAGGTGTGATGGTTACATCTACCCACACCTCCCCCTTCCTTTGTTTTACTCAACGAGCCTAATTGGGACAGGTGTGAACTGAAGCTAACCTGGAGGATAAAATTATGGTCTCTAACAACATTCCTCAGACTGATGAAGCTGTTTGGATGAGCAGTGAAACGTATCTACCTAACAACAAAGAAGTCCAGTTGTCATGACTCAACTACCAGGTTATTGAAGGTAACAACTCTAAACTTGGACATCTTCAGGGCCAAGGGTTTATCCTTTTACCACCCCTGGATGAGTGCAGTGGACTGTGTAGTGTAGCAATTCATCTCTGTCTGGTAGGGCAGATTAACAAATATAGGAATAGAAATAGGAAACAAAATGAGAAGGATACAATGTAATATAATTCACCATGTGATTTGGTGTAGTCATTTTGATATTTGAGTTTGTGTGTTGAGTATTTTGTCTATTGCACAATTTCTACTCTGTTAGCGGAGACAGGAGACATAAATTGGCAGATAATAGGTGTTTATTTTCGTTTCCACATCCCAACCATTGGTGCTTTTACTCTAGGTTTTTTTTATACTTATTTTACAGCTCTGTTGTTGCAAATAAATGCTAATAGAATGCATATAGTAAATAGTATACATAATAAAAAATGTAAGTTCAAATATTGGAAATATACAGTAGATAAATAAATCTAAATAAAAAAAATTACTTAGTGAGATGCCAGCAAATATGAAGCTTACAAAGATATAATTCTTTATTCTAACAAACACAAAGTTATGATATGCATACTTTTCAGATTGTGATAAAATAAGGCATGAGCATTTGGATTAAACCATCTTTGTTGGTGATGCTGTGTGAAACCTTTTAAACATTATTTAGCACAAAATGGGGAAAATTCTAAGAGAGAGGTGTGTCATTTTTCAGCCCACTAATTAAAATGATGTATTTCCTTTTTATTTGTAGACATCAGAACAGCTTCTGTGGCCCAAATGCATATCTCTGGGCGGTCTGGTAGCAATAAAGTGACCTGCTATTCACCTGGGTTGAAATGGCATCTTACATAGGTCTGTTGTCTTCTGTTTCACCAATTACTGTAGGTGGACTGACAAAAAATGCAGGATTACTTTATTAGCATAGCTTTAAACATTGGCCAGAAGAAATTATTCTGTGAGAACCTTTTGCAAGACAGTTGGAATCAGGACAACACTCAAGCACTACTGTATTTTTCCACTTCATCACCCGAATAGTAAACCAACACACCAGAAGTATGTCTAGACAAATTAGTTATATTACACACCAAATATATACATCTGTTTCAAGCAGAAGAACTAAACATAATAATAAACATATAACATGTACACCTTGTATCACTTGCCCAGATATTTACAGTCCTATAAGTTCTTACTGCGATCCGTGGTTATGAGTCCCAAGGTGCAATGAGTAATTTAGTTAAAAAAAAAAAAAAAAAAAGAGAACACCTTTTTGAACTGCTTACCAGAAAAGGATAATGCATTGCAGTCCTACCACCAGTGTCCAGATTATTTATGCTGTCTTCTGAGGTGCCCTTCTCCCATGATGAGCATAAAAGGACAGGACTGGTAGAAATGCTTACTGCCAGCCCTGTATCTGATGGCAGTGCCATGCAGTTAAAAAACGGTTTTCATGCTGCTTGAGATATTATGTACAGTATGTAGAAAAGCCAAAAAGTCCCACTGTATTCTTCTCTTGTGGGTTTTATATGCAGTGTCTGCAATCACAAACAATTCCCATAAGCCCCTCCACATCCATGCAATTCTTATTTAAAGCCACAGACTACATATTTACAACCCAATAATCAGTACCATTGTAGCGGATGGCCAGGGCCTTTACCTGACCAGGATGCCTTTATACTGAAAGGACCAGGGAAGAAAACATGCACAGGGCATTACTTCCCCAGGAGTGCTAGATGGCAGCCCCCCTGGGTTGCTCCATGGGAGTTGGTGTTCGGTACAGCCCTGTTGTATTCCATGGGTCCTGCCAGGGGATGCTACAGTGGCTGCAGAGCCCTACCTCGTTGTGTTTCTGGACTTGTGCCTCGTGTTTGTCTGTGTTGGGTTTGCCACAAGAAAATAAAATGCAGGTTCCTGCCTTGCAGATGGCCAGGAATCCTGTCAACTACGCCATGTGTGGCCTGCAGGGAGCGTTCAGCTCCCCTACACCCAACACAGACACAAGTTCAGCACACCATGCGGCTTTTATTTAGCTGTGGGAAACACTTTCCAAATATTTCCCACCTAAACAGCACAGTACACAAGAACAATGAAATAAAGCACACAGCAATTCTCTTTCTTCTTTTCTCTGTCTCTCCTTCATCCCTATCATCCTCCAGCAAGCTTCGTCTCTCTTCCTGCAAATTCTGGCTCCTGCCGCAATGGCAGCTGGCTTCTTTTATGTTGCACCCAGGAGTACTTCCGCTACTTTTGGTGGGGCCTGAGAGCACTTCTGGGTGAGATGGAAGCCCAACAAGGTAGGGCTCTGCAGCTTCTGCAGCACCCCTTGGCAGCACCCACGGAACCTAACCGGGCTGTGCCGAACTCCAACTCCCATGGAGCCCGTTGAGAATCCACAATGTCGTAGCAACCCAGGGGGGCTGCCATCTAGTGCTCCAGGGGAGGTAATGCCCTGTGCGTGTTCTCTCCACCGGTTCTTCCAGTATAAAGACATCAAGGCTAGGTAAGGACCCTGGCTGTCTGCCACACCCTCAGTATTGATAATAACGCATACCTAACATTAAATAGGACATACTAAACAAAAAGAAAACACCATATTCAACAATGCTACAAACTTACATGAGAGTTCTTTGTGAAATTCCTGGTGAATGTTACGTAGGATAGCCTACATACAAGCCATTCTTGGTGACTGGCTCTCTAAACTGGAACTGAAGATCAGAAGTGTAGGGATATCAAGGGCTGCCAATGGAAGTTCTATGGTTGCTAGCTCTTGGGTTTTGATCCAAGGGAGTAGTTTTGCTACCTCCTGCCAGTGACCCTCTTTAGCTTAGAGTTAGTAGGTGAGTTTGGGCAAGGACTACACTAACAAGCATGTAGTGTAGCCAGAAACAGATATATAGAGGTGTGATAAAGAGAGATGATTGGAGGCGAATTACAGATTGTCATTTGTATTTGGAGTGGCAGGAAAATGACCAAGCTACTGCACCTAATAGTGAAGAGGCTGAAACGATGTAGTCAGGCTGAGAGACGCAGCAGGTTTTTTCTATATTGGCTTATTTGATATTTAGTGTACTCCCTGTGATTATGCTTGACTTCTGTGCTTTGTGTAGTTCAAGACTACATTTGACTTTGTACGCATTGTTAAGTGTTAGGGTGACAAACCACCATTATCAGTAAAACTGCCTGAAATTATCAGTTTACTAATGATAGGCCTATGAGAGTGAAGTCATCAAGAATTGCTCATCTTGCACTAGTGTATTGAAAACACATTTTGTCACCAACAGTAATTTTATTCATGCTGTATAAAAGAGAAAAGTTTGAAATTCTGCATTTCATAACCTTTGCTTTGTTTCTGAAAGACCCCGTTTACTCTTTTTGCTTTAATAGGGAAAGATAAATATTTGGTTGCTAGCATTCTTTTGTCTCTGGTGCTTTGTAGCATCACCTCTTTGTCACAATCATGAAGATGTCTCGCTATGAATACTCTTGATTTTTGAAAACCTACAATGATAGGTTTTGTCAGTCTCTGAACTTCTATTAAAACTGCCCTCCAGTATTTAAGTTATGTGAGGGATATTTATTTCACCTTCCACAGAGCTTGAAATTCAGTTCGGGGTTGTGTGTATCCCGCAAAAAGTTAGTAATTCCCATATATTCATATTTTTAATGTGAAGACTACATATTTGCTTGGTAAACACTCTTTCTTACAAGAATAGTCAACATCATTTTTTTAAATCGCTATTTTATAATTATGCCAAATTTGTTATTTGTTATTTGTTACATTGTTTACATTTTGTTAAGGTCATATGCATTGGATGTCACCTTCCTGTTCCCATTGCTCTTGACCGGAAAATGCAGTTCTGGAATACGGTAATCGGCTCCTTAGCAGAGTTGCACAAGTGAGCAGCTGTAGTCCAGGGCACAGGGCTTTTGGCGCCTTTTGTTTAAACTTCCCTTTGTAATTCAGACTATCTAACAGGATTAGTTTTACACAAGGAGATATCTTAAAATAATAATTACAAGAGGACCTCTGTAATTTTTAAGTTGTACTTGTATGGGATTTTTACACCAGAAGGTGGTGTAAAGTCTGTGCTTGAAATGGAGTAGTGACACACCAGTAGTCTGCACTGGCATTTCCCCATTCCCTGTAGTTAATGGCTGTGTACCGTTAGTTCAGAGCTCATTAACAACGTCTTATTTACAAGACCAAAATGTGCATTCACCCCTCCAAGAGGGATGGCCTTGTACCCACCGCTTTTCTATAGAAATTATGTGTGTTAGGGATGAAGGGGAAAAAATCAATTCATTTACAAATCACAGTCCCGAAGTTTGGTGATTATTGAATTGCCAGGCTGATTAAATAATAATTTTTTAAATGTAAAAAAAAAGTTCACATTCCATTTAGCAAAATGTAAATATGTGTGCAAATACATATAAACCAGTGTTTCCCAAACTCGGTCCTGAGAACACCCTGTGGCTGCAGGTTTTTGTTCCAACCAGCTTCTGTTTTTAATTGGACCCCTGGGCTAATTAAGTGATGTGTTATTTCCCAAGTTCTGTGTTTTGGGAACAAAATAGAAATTAGAAAACTAAGCTTGCTAAAAAAAAAATTAAAATGTACCAAGGAGTTATATAAGAATAATGTTTTTTTTTTTTTTCTTTTTAACAGTATTTTCATCTTGATTTTCATTCTACTTTTTAAGGTGTTCTAATTGTTTAATTAATCCATCATTGACTAATTAGTGGGTCTGATGCTAAAGTAGTTGCAGCCTTTGATTATTTAGTGTTGTTTGCCTGGGTGTCTGCTCTGCTCGTTTTAAATTGTCATTAATAAGATTAAACAAAGTGGGAAAATTGCAAAGAGAAAAGGCAAAATATAATGAAATCAACAAAAGAGAGTTAAGCATTTAAATCTATAGCAAAAGCAGAAACATTTATAAATGTCTTATAAATGTAAAAATCATGCTGCTATGCTTTACTGAATGTTGAATAAAAGAAAAATTAAATGAGCTTAGTGCTATCAGGTGTTGTCACTGATTAGGAATCTGGTTGGAACAAAAACCTGCAGCCACAGTGGGTCCCCAGGACCAAGTTTGGGAAACACTGGTATAAACCATACTACAGTATGTAATTAAATACCACACACAGTTAAATATGAGTTGCATACAACCGGCATTTGCTGTTGCCATGATAACAGTTTATTGATGTAGTTATTGTAATCAGAATGCAAAGTACATACATTTATTTATGCTGCTACAATACTGTCCATACGTGGTTGCTGCACACACACATTTTGCTGATGGAATGTGCACTCTGAAAACAGTGGAAAGCAAGAATATGAGTGGTCAAGGTTGTCATCAGATTTATGTGGCGCTATCACAATTTAAATCTAAAGCCTGGACTCGCTTTGGATTTCACAAAGTAACTGGAAATGTTGAGATGACTACAGCCACATGAAAAATTTGCCATAATATGGTCAAGTATTGTTAAAATACTACTAATATGTGTGCAAAACCCATTTGACACCCTCCAAAGTTAAACTCTGATGGTGCCATGCCCACAGCAATGCCAAGTAACCAGCAAACTCTGGACACAACTTTAAATTAATTTCCCAGCAGCTGTGATAAGGTAATGCTGAAAAATGAAGTCAATTGCATATTTTATTTGCAAGGACCTTAATCCTTACATTGCGGAATGCATGATTTCATAACATGATTCATACCCTACAGCCATGGAATGTTATTCCATGTTAAGGCTTTTTCTTATACACAGCAATTCCTTAAATATACCATGAGGCTAAATCGGAATTAAAACAGTCACTTTGTAAAGCAGGGACAGTTGCCCTAACATGTGATCCATGGACTTCAAGTGCCAAATTTTATGTTACAGTAACATCACATCATATAACTGAAGAATGATGCTTATCCTCTTATGTCCTACAAGCCTTGGCAGTGCATGAAAGTGCATGGGGCTAACATGGCTATGCTACTTCGTAATGTCACTGAGCAATGAGGAATTGAAGTAAAACAGCCAGTGTAAGTCGTGGGTAATAAGGCAAATATGCTTGTTGCAATTTCTTAATTTATCTGCTATGAGCACACATTAAACATAGAGTTACTGAGTTTTTCCACAGAAGCACCCAAGGTCTATAAGCTTTGCAGCAAAAGCAGAAATTTTTGGATCTTCCATAGAATAGACTTATTATCGATGTTTCAACCTGAAAGAACATTGCACATGATATGGCACTGCCAGTATGAAATTTCTTAATTCCATACATTTGTACTGTTATGGATACAGTTATGAAGTTTACTTCTTGACTTAATAAAAACATTTTAAAAATATATTTTTATATTTATGTTTCATATGTTTAATTGTATTACTCATAAAGAAAATGTCAAATTGGACAGAAATTCACATTTCAATAAAAAATCAGCAATAAATCACAATATTGAATCGCAATACATAGACAATCGCATTACTATAAGAAACTGCAGCACATATTGAGTTGACAGGCAAAAGTTGTGATATCAAATCAAGAGGTCTTTGCCAATTCCCACCTCTAGTGTATATCAGTGCACTTTCTGGCCCTTAAGGAGATATAACTCCCCCATTATTCAGCATGCACAAAAAGGAGTACAAAAAAGTTCTTTATTTTCCACTTCAACCACTGGGTAAATATTGCTGGAGGACCTCTGTAATTTTAGTCCCATTTGAATCGCTCAAATGACAGATTTACTGGCCTGTCCATTTACAGAGGACTAATCTAACCTGGAGTTATTTTTTACGGACTTTTTATACAAGGTGTCTCTGTAATTTTTACCGACATGAATACGCAGGTCGTGAAAAGATACTGACATGAGCGCTTTAGACTAAAATTGCAGAGGTTTTCCAAGAGTAATTACTTTACTGCACCTCCTGGTGTAAGACCAATCCCTTCCAAATAGGGCTGAAACTAAACTTTGTTAAACTGCAGGCCCAAAACAGGCTGTATTTTTCTGCACCAGTAATGCAGAAATTCAGGAAACTGACTTGGATTGTTTAGTGAATTAGTATGCGGGTTCATTCTTTTTTATTTGACAAGCCAACAGCTGACAGGTTGTGGCTGTGTTGAGGAATTAAAAAAACACACAATCATACTCTTTTAAATGCTTATAGTGGGGTGACTGTCTTTAACCCTGAATCTGAAAAGTAAAAATCAGTGACACATACAAACAAATTACAGACTATGCTCATGGATAATGAGCATTATGAAAATCAACTGTAGAAGGCTGCTGCCTCTCTAACCTTGACAAGAAGGACAATCAAGCAGAAAAATGAGTACTTTGTAAGACACCTTTATCTATTATGCCACAATTCAGTTTTACATTCATCTTATGGTCTTCAAGAAATGTCATTTGGTTTTGGCAACAGTTCATGGTAACCCGAAAGCAAATATGTTCACTGGCAAACTATTAATAGTTATTGTTCTTCTCAAACCCGTTTACTCTAGTTAAAAAAAGCAGAGAGGCACAAGCAGAACATGCAAACTCTATATAGACAATCAGGTGCTGGACTTGAACCTAGTATGCTGGATCAGTAAAATGGTAGTGCTAATCGGTCTGCACTACTCTGCAACCTAAGCTAAAACTGAACTAAATATCTGAAATTTCATAAGTTAACATTCATAATTACAGGTTTATTTTGACTTCTCAGCTTCTGTTAAAGCTGCAGAAAATTATACTCTAACAGGAAAACAGTAGAGTATTGATGAAAAAATACTGTCTGTTTTGCATTCTGTAGTTTTTTTTTAATTGCTCTACTGATGCAGTCTTTTCTCGGTAAGTCTTGGCTAAAACATCAATAGAAATATCTACATGCAAAATTAAAATATTATTTAAAGTTAAAATTGCAGTAATAAGTTATTTGAATGACTGATAACTTTATGTACTGAACATTGGTTATCTATTTCATAAACTACTGTAAAGATCAGAAAGAATTAATTGAAACATTAAAAAAATGCCTGAAATATTAAAATTAAAGTACTTTTTAAACTGTGGGCTTTTGAATCCCTCCTCCAGCACACTTTCACTTCATCCTAGAGTCTGAAATTCCATTTTGTGTTAAATTCCTAACCCTTAAATTCAAAAATGAATTTCAAGTCCTGTTCGAGTTGTGGTTCCAAAAATATGAAGAGATCTATACAGTTTATGAACTAGGTTCATAAAATGGTGAAAGTCTACTTTAAAAAACTTTGTCTTCTACTGTTGTTTTTCAGATGTGGTAATAGTGTTTCTACAAATAGCCCTGAAATAAACCAAATAACGCAATTTATTTATAACATAAAGATAATACGGATTCATCTCTATATACAGGTAAAATTCCGTTACAACGAACTGCCAGGGACCTAAAAAATATTTCATTGTAATGAAAATTTAATTGTAATGAGATTCTGTATTTGTCACTATAGTGCTTTTCTTTCACTTGCGTTCAGGCATTTGGAATTTCTATAGCTTCTTTTGAGTTAATTTTCATCTCCTCCTGTCTACAAGTTATGCTGACGAGAATTTTTCTTGGCATTTCCTTGCGATAATACACTTTCAGGGTGCGAATGATGCCCAAATCCAATGGCTGAAGCACTGCTGTGCAACTGGGTGGGAAGAATTCAACGCGAACATTATCTAAATGTAGAAGTATGTTGTGGGCAGGGCGGCACGGTGGCGCAGTGGTAGCGCTGCTGCCTCGCAGTTAGGAGACCCGGGTTCGCTTCCCGGGTCCACCCTGCGTGGAGTTTGCATGTTCTCCCCGTGTCTGCGTGGGTTTCCTCCGGGCGCTCCGGTTTCCTCCCACAGTCCAAAGACATGCAAGTTAGGTAGATTGGCGATTCTAAATTGGCCCTAGTGTGTGCTTGGTGTGTGGGTGTGTTTGTGTGTGTCCTGTGGTGGGTTGGCACCCTGCCCAGGATTGGTTCCCTGCCTTGTGCCCTGTGTTGGCTGGGATTGGCTCCAGCAGACCCCCGTGACCCTGTGTTCGGATTCAGCGGGTTGGAAAATGGATGGATGGATGGATGTTGTGGGCAACACAGTTATCAATCAGAAGCTGAATCATCCTTTTCTTCTTCATATTATGAGGTTTCTGAACTCTTTTGGGATCCCCACCCACCCAACAGGGCGACACGCCGAAGTGCATCCCGAAGCGTGATTGCCGCGTCAGTGAAAGATTGTTTGTCTGTTGTCGGGGCAGGGCAACAGCAGGCTCACAGCGGTGCAGTGAAGCGCCACAGAAGCAAATCATAAAAGATCGGGGTCGCGCTACAAGTCCCTGTCTTGCACCCTAAAACACGAGGCTTAGTCTCAGTACTTTAGCAAAACCAGCTTTATTCAGCTTAAAAAAAAAAACCAGCACAGTTATTTATTGTAGCAGGATCTGCCCCTCTCCTATACATAGACACAGCAATCAGGCAGGGTCATGGCCAGGTTAGTGGCCAAGTAATCCAGTGCCCTGCATTTACAATGTGCCTTGCATCACCCATCAACTTTTTTGTTTGCTTTGGCAGAGAGATGCAGCAGAGCTGTGAGGCTGCTGTTGCTCCGGCAACAGATAAACAGTCTTCCACAGACTCGGTGATCGCACTTCGGGACGGTCTTCGGCTTGTTGTCCAGTTCGGGGAGGTCCCAAGAGAGTTTAGAAACCTCACCTTTTCTTGAATGAGTGCTGCATTAATAGGAATGTTTCTTGAACAAGCATCACTGAACCACATAAAAATGGCTTTTTCGACGTCTTCAAATGCAGCAGTTTGCATACGTTTGCAACTTGAGATTTTTCTTCTTTTTTAATTGGTCTTTGAAGAAAGTTGACAGTATCGATGGCGAAATTCCGAATTCACTGGCAACATCTTTTTTCATTTTGCCGCAATCGAGAGCTGCAAAAATGTAAAGTTTTTTTTCTTTTTTCTAATATGAACTGTTAACGTTTTTTAGTGTCTGCTGTTTCTATAGGAGGGTGACAATAAGTTAAATTCCAAAGGATGTTTTTCAAATGTTGACGAGCAATAAGCAAAAGGTATCACTGAAAACCACCAAAACAAACAGTACGAGGAAAGTTCAAAGAAAGAAAAAAAAATTACAATGTTTCTGTTTTTTGGATCGCTGTGCACAACTGAGCTGCGACCACAGAACTAACTACTCTGCAGATGATTCATTCACACATTTCAAGGTGTTTTGGGCACTTCGTTGTAATGAAAGTATCTGCTGAATGTATTTCTATAAATTCGTGTCATTTGGGGACACTGTCGGGACCATAAAAATACTTCGTTGTAATGAAAATTTCATTGTAAAGATATTCGTTGTAACGGAATTTTACCTGTATATAAAATCCATCTTCTATCTGTCTGTCTGTATATCTGTCCACTTTTCATGAGAGAAGTACTTAACGGATTTAGATCAAGTTTTTTTCTATAATTTGCTTGAACATTCCCGTTGATTTTGTGACTTCTCTCATTGTGCTATGTATCATACTTCACTTGTGGTACCGATTTATTTGCGTGAATCCAAGTGACACGCTGTAGGCTGAGGGGCGGGGCCATCCTCACTGACGCACCAGCCTCAGGGCATGTACATTACCTCCGCTTAGCTAGCGAACGAGAGAACTACTTAACGGATTTAGATCAGGTCTTTTTCTATGATTTGCTTGAACATTCCAGTTGATTTTGCAACTTCTCTCATCTCACTATGAATCATAGTTTGCTTGCAGAACTATATTTGCTCTAATCTGAGACCGAGGCTGCGGGCCCATAGGAGGGGGAAGCATGATGTCAGGAGTGGGGAGGCAAGCAGGGCCCTCCTCACTGTCCTGTTTCACTGCTACGCAGGCGGAGCCACGGGGGACAGCTAGTGCAAATAAAAATATATAAATGTATACAGATATACAGACAAATGATAATAGCAAACAACAGTATAGTATAGTATAGTTGAACTTTCTTCTCTTCTGTACCATTAGTCACCTACTTTAAGAAATCTGATCCTTAAGTTCTTTATCAAGTTTTAAGGTTTCTAAAGTTCTAAAGTTTGATTTGCTCACAGCTAGTTTACACTGGTTTACCCCCTACATGCAGTTCGTGTGTGTGTGAGTGATACTGCTCTGAATTTTCTACTGGATTTAGGGTGAAAAATCTATAACAGCTAACTTATCCTTCACAAACATATTTATTTTCAGTTACAGTGAAACCAATACCATATCAGCTGGCTTTATCCTAACTACTAAGTTACACTTAATAGTTATCTCAATCAAAGTTGGTATACATATGATTTGGTGTAGGCAATGTTTTGTTCCTTTCTTGTTTTTGCTCTCTGGCACACATAGAAAGATTTTCAGCGTGCTTTTCTTTCTTTGTTCAGGAGATCTTCTCCTTCTTCACATTGGAAGCACCTTCCAGTTGAGGGTGGCACTGCAGTTTTCTCTTTGAGGTTTTACACACACAGTGTCCTCTTCTGCTAGCAAAGTTTACATCTGCTGGGCAACTGGTGATCAGTCATCTCCCGTCTTTATCAAAGACAAATGTGAGGCTTTTATATTCAGTCTCTCTCTTATTCATGTACTTAGTACTCCTTAGCAAAGCTTGGACTAATGGCACTCTCATCTAAATTCATTACACACAAGTCTTTCACTCTTACAGTCCATCACCAGGTTATCCTTCATAGTTAAAGGGATTACTCCAACCTTTGTTCCAATCACGCCCTAGGCAACAGGGTCCCTGCTATAGACCGCAGAAATTACAGCCAGGTAAAAGCAGTGTGTAGAGAGAGTATAGATCTAGTGTTTGCAATGGTTTTTAAAGGAAGGAGTAGACATTTTACCATTGGTTTCTTGGGTGCACACAAGCCCAAACCTTTGGTTGACAATTGGTGAAGTGTTTTTGTCACTGAGTTATGGACCTTTGCCCCACAACAAGTATTTAGATGGCTCATTGAGGAGACATCTCTGGAAGTCACTTTGTGATTGATCATTTTATCAGATAAGGCCTAGAAGTTGTATTCTAAAGAGGCCTTATGGAGAAAAAACTGACACGTGCTGAAATTAAGAGTGTTTGGCAGCTGCTTTTTAAACAAAGGACATGTGTGCCAAGACATAGCAAAATACATCATGCCAGTCTGTCCTACAGTATCCTGCTTTAAAAAAAGCATGTTGTCAAAACATTTTGCTTCCTCTTTCTTTGCAATTTTGATGATCCATGGGTTGCTTCTTCCGTGATTTTTTTGTATCTTTACTTTTTCCTCAGATTATCCAGTCAAACAGGAAATATACCTCTTGGTTACTTTTGTAATTCATTTTGCTCCGGTGCTCCTCAGACTGTTATCCCATGAGTTTATGTTTTAAGACATTCTTTGATGCATTCTTTAAGGCAGTTTTAAGATTATGCTATTATTTTCAATTAAATTGTCACTTACAATGTTACAAGTTTAGCACTGATGCAGTTTAGCAGTGATGTTGACAGCTGCAGTGAAGTTGTTAATGTAAGTTCTTACTTCAAGTTTTGTATCCCAATGATCATTAAGCGCTGATTTACACAATATCATTGTATCTCTTTCATCAAATGTCCGATTATGGTTACAGTGTCAATGTTGGTTCAGTGTTTTATGGGTGATGGTTTATTTTGGATACACCCATAACACTGCTACTTGTGCAGTTGCCTGCAGGAATTAATACAGACATTAATACAGAGACATTTGCACCCACTACAAGCCTCGTTCATCTCTTAAATCTTCAGCCTTATCCCAATTAATCATCTGAACCGCAGTTCAGAGTCAACTTTTGTCACTTGTAGTCAACTTTTTGTCACTTACCTACAGTACTTGCTTTAAATCAGGAGTTGGGAAAACTCTGTCCCGTGGGTCAACTGTGGCTCAAAATTTTTTTGGTATTAGCCTGTGTTTGTGTCATTTCTTCTTTGCCTTTCTCCACAATAGCACAATGTCACATACTGTAATTTACTTTCTCTTTATTGCTGTGTTTTTTTTGTGGTCATTGTTGCTGTAAAAAATGAGTTACATTTGAATGCCCCATTACAGTGAACTGCTCACCTAGCGAATATAGCTTATTTGTGTAGATATTATAGGCATAGTGCATACTGCTAGATTTCTGTCATGTCAAAGAAAAGAAAGATTAAAGCACAGTGTTGGAAATTTCAAGAAAAATGGTCAGAAAAATACTTTCATGTTCCCTGGAAACAAAAATGTAATTTGTCTGATCTGCCAAGAAACTATTGTAGTAGTTAAATAGTACAACATCAAAAAGCATTTTGCGACGAAACATTTTAGCAAAGTTTTCAGAAAAGACGGGAGACAGGAAGAGGGAAAAATTTGAACAACTAACAAATACCAAACTCTATTTAGAAGAAAACATAAAGTATCCCAGCTTATTTCTGTGTCAGGCAAGCCCTTCTTAAGCAGTTACATGCAAGAGACTGAGGAGGAGGAGGTATGCCCAGAGAAACGAGACTTGTTCCAGTCGGTGAGTTTATCTGCAAGAACAGTTAAAAGACAAGTGAAAGAAATGGCAGACAATCTCTTGCAGCAGCTCAAAAGAAAAGCACAGGGATTTGTTAATTATCTTATTGCCTTTGAGAGTACTGACATAATGGTCACAGCACAACTGCTGGTGTTTTTACAGGGCTTAGATGAATCGTTCAGAATTACTGATTAGCTAGCTACACTGCATGGTTTGAAAGGCAATGTAAAGGGAGATGGATTATTCCTATGTGTATGGGAGAACTTAAAATGTGTTAAAAAAGTTTTTTGTCATGTGCACAGTAAGGAAACATGTTTCCCTGTACAATGAAATTCTTTCTTTGCTGTCCACACCAAATGACAAAACCAGCGTATAAAGATAAACATAAATAATAAGTAGCAGATAGATAATAAGTAACAGAGGCAGCATAAAGTATAAAAGCAGAATAGAAATGTAAAGTACAGTGTGCAGGTAAGTGTGTGATGGACAAGTCAAATACAGTTACAGTTATGTGAGGTAGATAGAATGAGATGAACCATGGTTATAAACTCCAGTCAGTTATTTTGGAGTCTAATGGTCTTGGGAAAGAAAGAGTTCTTTAGCCTGGACGTCCTGCATTTCATACTTTTATACCTCCTGCCTGAGGGTAGAAGTGTGAACAGTTCGTGTTGGGGGTGGGTGGGGTCCCTGAGGATCAAGGCAGTTCTCCTGCGGACTCTGCAGTTGTAGATGCTCTGCAAGGAGGGCAGTAGGGTCCTGGTGATCTTCTCATCTGTCTTTACCACTCTCTGCCCTCGTTTGCAGTCCATAGTAGTAGTGTTACCGTACCACACGGTGATGCAGCTGGTCAAGATGCTCTCAACAATGCAGCTGTAAAAGTTGACGAGGATCTTGTTTGACATACCAAACTTTCCCACCTCCTCAGAAAGTACAGCCGCTGTTGAGCCCTCTTGACCAGCTGTGTGGTGTTAAGTGTCCAAGTGAGGTCCTCACTGATGTAGACGCCCAGGTATTTAATGCTGCTCACCTTCTCCACTTCAAGCCCTGAGATGAACAGTGGCTGGTGAGGTCTCCTCTCCTTCCTCATGTCCACTATCATCTCCTTCGTCTTGTCTGTGTTGAGGGTGAGGTTGTTGTCTTCACACCATGGCGCCAGACTGTCCACCTCCCTCCTGTAGGTAGCCTCATCCCCGCCAGTGATGCGTCCAATCACTGCAGTGTCATCTGCAAACTTTAGGATAACGGTATCTTTGTGGGAGGCGACACAGTCATGGGTGAACAGGGTGTAGAGGATGGGGCTGAGGACGCATCCCTGTGGGGTGCCTGTGTTTGTGATAATGGTGGCTGAAATCCTATTACTAGTCCTGAAAGACTGGGGCCTGCCAATCAAAGTCCAGGAACCAGTTACAGAGGGTGGGGTACAGGCCAAGTGCAGACAGTTTACGGGTGAGTTTATGGGGGATAACTGTGTTAAAGGCGGAGCTGTAGTCAACAAAGAGCATCCTGATGTAGGAGTCTTTGTTCTCCAGATGGGAGAGGGAATGATGTAGTATGGCCACAATGGCATCTGAGGTGGATCTGTTGGGCCGGTAGGCATACTGCAGGGGGTCCAGAGTGTTAGGTATGATGGTCTGAATGTGGGCCAGCACCACTCTCTCAAAACACTTCATGATGATTGGAGTGAGTGCTACCGGCCTGTAATCATTCAAGCAGGTGGGTGGGCTTTTTTTAGCAAGGGGACGATGATCGTAGTCTTAAAGCAGGACGGAACAATGTGCTGACTGAGGGAAAGGTTGAAGATGGAGCAGAGAACATCAGCCAGCTCGTTGGCATATGCTTTGAGAGCCCGTCCAGGGATGTTGTCTGGTCCAGCTGCCTTACAGGCGTTGATCTTCCTTAGTGCTTTGTGTACCTGACCTGAAGAGACCATTGGGGGAGGGGAGGGTGATTGTGTGGTCCAGGTGTGTGTGCCTCCACTCTGTGCTTTTGCTGTATGTCTCAAAGCAGGTGTAGAAAGTATTGAGATCATCCGGCAGACTGTCAGTGGAGTTGATTGTGCTGGTGATGGTCCTGTAGTCTGTGATGTGCTGTAGGCCCTGCCACATACGTCCAGAGTCAGCAGTAGAATAGATGCCCTCCAGCTTCTCTCTGTAGTGCCTCTTGGCTGCTGTGATGGCTTTTCTTAGTCCGTACTTTGCAGCTTTGTACTCCGTCTCAGTGCCTGATCTAAATGCAAGAGAGTGGGGATGCAGCATGTGGCGTACCTGACTGTTTTTCCAGGGCTTCTGGTTGGGGAACTTTCTGACTGGTATTGTTGGCACGATGTTGTCAATATAGGTGCTAATGTACCCAGTCACGTACTCGGCATAGTCCTGTATGCTGATAGAAGAGTCCTCTAGAGTGGCTGCAACCTTAAACACATCCCAGTCTATCTGAGCAAAACAGTCCTGCAGGGTGCTCTCAGTCTCTGGGGTCCAAAATATAACTTGCTTAATGATAGGGTTTGTTTGTTTCAGCCTTTGTCTGTAGGCTGAGTACTGAAAGAGAGTGACATGATCTGATTGTCCGAAGTGAGGGGGGGGTGCAGCCCTGTATGCACCGCATATGTTGCTGTAAACTTAATCCAGTGTGTTTTTCTCACGGGTGGGATTGTTCACGTGTTGGTGGTATTTAGGAAGTACAGTCCGTAAATTGCACTGATTAAAGTCGCCAGCTGCAATAAAAACAGCATCGGGATGACCCGTCTCTAAGGCGCCGATGACATCATGGAGTTTGCTGAGTGCTGCCATGGAGTTAGCTCGCGGTGGGATGTAAACAGCGGCCAAAAACACAGCAGTGAATTCCCTCGGTAGATAATGGGGTCAGCATTTCAGCAGTAAAAACTCCCCATCTTGTTAGCAGTGCTTATGAACAGTCCGTACATCTCCACACCATGAGTTGTTAATAAACACAGACACACACCCCCTTTTGACCTTACCGGAGGCTGCGGTGCAATCTCCTCGGTGTACGGAGTGAGTCTCCTCCTGATGAATAATCAGACACAGTGTCTTCATCAAATATTTGACCTTCGTCAATATCTCGTTGGTCAGACACAGGTTCAAGGGATATGACATTCCCTGCAACTGACCCAACAAAAAAGAGGGCTATATGGAACATACCTATGGCACACATGGAGGACAAATATATGCAATGACCATCCTTTACCTGAAATGAAGTGACCACTGCATCCTGCCACTGGTTCTGAGGAGGAGCTTCCCCCTGGAATGCCCTCAGAAACAGGGCGATGGGCATTTTGCTGGAGAGTCAACTCTTCTGCAGGGGTTAGGTCTGGACCGCGTGGACCTCCACCTGTTTTTTGCTTGTCTGCCTTCTTATTAGCTTTAAAATTAACGTTTTTTATATTATATATGATTATTTATATCAACAATTCTTTAAATAGTTATACACCAATATTTACCAGTTTGAAGTCTATTCTTGTACTTCACTTTAACCTGTTCCCATGTTCTCCTTGTGCTCACGTTTGATCTGGAATTATGACATATTAAATAACAATTAATCTGACACATAGGAAATGAAACGCTGCATTCAGTAAGTACAATGCACACTACTTAGCGTTTAATTTGTCGGCCACTTTTTGCCAGCCGTCTTTTCTGGTCTGGGCTGCTTTTGCAGTGTTACCCCTTGTGCATATTAAATCTTGAAATTCTTCATGTCCTTCGAATAAAAGGTCTTGCGCTGCATGTGTAAAAAAAAATGCACCCGTTCTTTCGTCAGCCTATCAAAGACTTGCTGATCATGTTTTGTAGACTCAATGTATATGGGCTTTTCACTCAGAGCGGGCGCGCGCATTCATCTCGTATGATTAGATCCAGCTCGACTAATCTAATACACGGCTGCGTTTGAAAAACCGACCTATCCCAGATGCGTGTCACCGGCATTAACTTATCCAAGATGAGGCACCTGATCTCGGATGATTTAAGCGACGTACGAAAAATACCCCCCACATCTGCCACGGAGGGCGCCATGTTGACAAAAAAGAAAGAAAGAAAACCTCTGGGTCTTGCAGACATAATCACAGTTGTCACATCTACTGTAAATTTAATTCGCTGACGTGCCCTAAATCACCAACAATTTCAAAGTTTATTGGATGAAACTAGTGCACATTACAGTGACATTCCGTATCATACCGAAGTGAGGGGCTGATCAGACGCAGAGTGCTGATGAGATTTTTAAAATTATACTCTGAAATTACCACGTTCATGACAGGAAAAGGAAAGCCGATCAAAGAGATGTACAATTCTGAATGGCTTTGGAAGCTGGTGTTTCTCACCGATCTCACTCAGCATATCAGTGAGCTAAATTCTAGACTATGGGGTCAGGGAAAAACATATATAATTGGTATAGCAGTATCAAGGCATTTGAAATGTGTGTGAAGTTGTTCAAGGAACAGATAACAGAGGGAAAAACTGGAACATTTTCCAGTCTGTGCACAATTTAAAAAAACACATTAGATACATGCTTCCGAGAAGACCTAGTTGTCCAAAAAATTGAATTTTTGTGGGAGCAGTTTGCTCAGAGATTTCAGGATTTTATTGAACTTGCAGATGCCATAAGGCTTTTTGAAAATCCTTTTGACACAGCTGTCAGTTCAGTATTGTCTGCCCTTCAACTGGAGCTCATTGATCTGCAAAAGCCAAATACAAAGAATGTGATCTGAGTACATTTTACAAGGGACTTTCAAGCAAAATTTTACTACTCTGAAAGCAATGGTACATGGTTTTATTACCATATATGTAAGCACATCCACCTGTGAACAGACATTCTCATGTACAAGTTGAGATCCAGTCTTTCTGATGATCATCTGCATGCTAGTCTACAGATTGCTGTCTCCAAATTAACCCCTTAGCAGCTGAGAGGCAAGTACACACATCTCACTAACAGTGTTGTGATGGATCAAGTTTGCTGACTTCTGCTTTAAATGATGTTATCTACACATGATTAGTTGATTTAGTACTTATTTACAGGGGAAGTGTAGATGGACCTAATATAACTGGAATTGTAACCAAGTACATATGCATATCATATTAAGGATGCTTATTAATGCTTTTTAAGAGTATTCTTTGGAAGTTTGTATTTCTGTAATTTTGCATTTATTTAATGCCAACATTTAAAAAAATAATTGTTTTGGCACAAATAAACATAGTAGCTGCAGACATGTTTTTCCCTGCATCTTTTTCTTTGTTATTGTTACTAAATTTGTTGTAGGTTTGTTTGTTTTGTTTTTTTTCAGATTCATTAATTCAAGACGATTAACTGGTATAACTATGTGAATCAACAAAATATTCAGCATTATATTTAAATTACATAATTGCATGTTTAAACTTCTGTTTTATTGATGTGATCTTATTGGTAATGCGTTTCCAAATGAATGACTAAGAATCCCTCAATTCCTCTCTGGTTTCTTCATTTGGATGCATTTGAAACTGCTCTGAGGAAATCTCCAGTGTTTCCCACAGAAATCTGATATAGCAGTGAGGATGCCCCGTTTTTAGGAGGCAAGGTGGAGGAATGGCTAGAAAATGCAACTCTTTTGGTCACATGACCATTTCCACTCTATTTTAATTAAATTTTTATGGTTAATTCATACATATTTTAAATAGTTGCTTAATGGATTTGAGGATAATAACTATTTTGCATAGTGGTAATTGGATTTATTAAAAAAACTAATGAAATTGAACTTTAAGGTTTTTTTATGCTAGTTTTTTTATTCACTTAACAAAAGTGTATCAAGAGTGAAAGAAATCTTTATCTGTTAAGGATTCTGATGTTGTAAAAGGGTCATCTTATTATTATTGCTTAGACTTAGACATAATATCTTGTTACAATTTTTCACGCAGTACAATATAGTATTTCTAAATATTACTTTTCTTAGCTGATTCTCAAAATTCTCAAAAGCATTTTACTTTAGGATGCACTTCATCAAACTTGTATAAAGAAGTGTGGTTATTTTTGGAAAAGTTTTTGTTTATTTTTTAGGACAGTTGTTTTCAACCTTTAGGCTTGGCAAACCCACATTTATGAATTTGATTGCTCCAAAGCACCCAAAAAATATTGTGTTTGATAATTTTTCAAAAGGTATTTTGGATAGTTTTTATGCATGTGTGTGTTTTAATTATGTATACCTAATAAAATACATTTTAATGTCTGAACAATAGTGTAGTTTGGTGTGGAATATAAATCAGAAACCTTAAACATCCATACTTTTAATTTACAAAAAATGTAAAGTTCAGAGCTTGAAATTCATATGTTGTGGAGGGGATTGGGTTCCCCTCAGAGCAACAACAAATGATGGGCTTTTTATTGGCTTTGGAGGAATTTCAGCATGGGGTTATAAACCGTGACATTCTAGTGGACTATCTGATTTATCTTATTATGTGTATATACTAAATTTGATCACTTACAGTTGCTGTCTATTAATTGAAAAATAAGTACAGCATAAAGCTAATACAGGTTGAGTATCCCTGATCTGAAATTTATTTTGGATATTTTTGGAGTTTAGAAAAAATTGCATATAAATAATTAGATATATTGGTGACACGCATACTCAAGTAGGGAAATAAAGCCAAACTAGCTAAATGACAACTCGCACGTATAATAATTCATATCACTGAGCTGTCATTAAAATGCACGTTGATATGACATACATATTAAACCTCAAAAGTGATGAATATGATTTGTAAACTCTATTTCAGTTCCTTTTAAGAGGCCCAGGGCTGCATTTTGTTGCACTGAAGAACTTTTTTGTTTTTTCATCAGGTTAAGTTTCTTCTTGTCATTTCCCAGTGATCTGGCCGACAGGTCAGGAATATCTCAGCCATCCTTCACTCTGTCATGCCAGCTGAGGGGAAGTCATTAACCAGCTGACGAATGCTACATTTTGTTTCCATAGTTTTCATTTTCATTTATAAAACCAACAAAAAAGGGCAATTTGTGGCAGCATCATGTTTTCCTAACATATTAGGAGCAGTTGACAGTACTCATATTGCAAAGAGGTCACTTAGCAAGAGTAAAGCTGCTTTTTTTAACTGTAAGTCATCTGCAATGTCAATATAAGTTTTGAGACGCGTTCATGTACTGTACGCATATTTATGAAATGATTGTTATTATTAAAGATAAACTGTGTAGAAATGTGTGCATGCTGGTTTTATAAATTAGATTTCTTTGGTACATGCATATTTTTACATTGAAATCTAAGCAAAGTTTTAGAAGTAAGACCCCTGGGGTCACAAAAGAGGCTAGAATTGTGCATACACAACTTCCTACACAAATGTTGGGATTTATAAAAGAAAACTTGACGGGAGAGCATGCATATATATACTGTATATGCCAATTCTAACCCATTTGTATGCAACATTTCAGAGAAACTGGGAAATTATGATACCCTTGATCAAGTAAGGAAATATAGTCCAACTAGCTAAATGACAACTTGAGTATAATAATTCATATCACTATGCCTTTATTATAATGTCTGCTGTGCATTGATGTGACAAGTATTACATCTCAGAAGTGATGAATATGATGTACAGACTATATTTTCATTCCCTTTTAAGAAGGCCAGTGCTGTACTTGCAATGAATAACATTTTTGTTGTTTCATTACTTTACAAGTAACCCCGTGATTTGCCAGCGAATTGGAAATCCTAGAATGGCAATCAGTTTCTGTTCCGTCCGATATGTGGATGGATGACATATCATGGAGGGCGGGTGCATCTGGGGAAATGTCATTTAATCCAATAAGCATATCTGTACTAAAGCGGTTTCGTTTTGTGGAGACGTGAGTCTGTTGCCTTCGCTGACACCGACTGCTTGAACAGGTTGTGTTGTTTGGGGGCCACCTACTGACTCTGGGAAGCCGCCGCGTCTGACTGTGGGGCGAGCGAAATATGCACCTCGGTGGGAAGCCGCTGCGTGAAGACATATCATGGAAGGTATATGCGGTGGTGTGGGCGGCTCCTTTCGCAAGCGCGTTGTAGGCGCGCGTGTTGTCACAGCTTCGGTTAGTAAACCTCTGGGGTTTCCGTACTGTAATACAACCTTCGAATCCTCTCGTTTCTTTTTTTGCTCTGTGGCGGGCGGCAGTGCGCGTGCGCCTCGATGTGCCCAGCGCCCTGCGTCCATATCCGGTTTACAACCTTCGGTTAGTAAGATGGATATCAGATACCTGTTGTTACTTCTCAAGAAATTATATCTCAGCCAAACTTTACTCAGTCATGTCCGATTAACCAATCCTTGAGGCACTACGTCCAATTTTCTTATGGTGTGGGTGTACATGTGTGGTGGACTGATTTCTAGCATATAAGTTGATAAATATATTTTTATTTGTAAATTAGACAAAGCAAATATAAAATTAGATAGTGTTTTAGGAAGCATGTTTTATTTCATTGATGAGGAAAAAAAGGTGCTTTGATGTTTTCCTAATCACCTCCCCCACCCCAGTCTTTAGGACGGACACAGAATGTGAAATTTATGGTGAGGGGATGGAGCATCAGACCAGCTTGGAAAAAAGGTGGCTGTGTTTGAATTTAGTCTATAAGCCTTCCACCACAGGAAGGCCATAATCTGACTAAACAAAGCAACTGGGGTATGAGTTGTACCTGAGTATTTTCATTGGTAACTGGCCCAGGATGGCACAGATAAATTCATTCTACATATTTGTCTAAAGTATGGCTGTTTATGATTGGTTCAGAATAGTAAAACATTCTGTACTATGACACCCCACTGGTTTGTGTTTTGTGGTAAGAATGGCATAAGGTGGTCACCTTGCCTTTACCTCTCTCTTTCACCATTTGGCTATGAAGAAAAGACCATGATAAAGACAACTCTGTGTCGGCAACCATATTCAGACAGGCATGTGACCTGTTTCAATACTCCATTTAAATGCCATTAGGTAGCAATGCAGTCTAGACTGAAGGTTAGCCAAGAGCCGCCTATGGATGCAAGATGCACCGCCAGTTATGATGGTGGTTTGTTGTATTAACATAGTATTCTGCTTCTTTAATTTTTTGGGCATTTTATCAACAATACATAATTAAATGTGTAACTTAACTCTTGCTTGTTCCTTACTGTAATTGCCTGAGGATATAGATATAGAAGGGAAGACGGGAGGAAGTGGTAAAGTACCTGATCACAGAGTGGTAAGAATATGGGATTTTAGACATTTTATTAAGGTCTACACAGTAAAGAATATAGAGGGGAAAGTAGGATCACCATAGGGCCTTACATGTTTAAACAACATGCATAAAACATAACATGTTTTTGCCAATATAAAAAGACATTTTGCAGCAGTGTTTGGTTCTCCTAATGTAATCGGAGCAATTTACTCCACTCATATTGCAATAATAGCACCCAGTGAGAATTGTTGCTTTTTTAACCATAGGTAGTCACATTCCATTAATGCACAAGTCGTCTATAATACCAAGAAAGACTGACAGACTTCATGGCACAATGGCCTTGGTCAACCTGTGATTAATTTATTTTGAGGCACAGTAGCTTCGATAGACATGATGATATTGTACATGGTAGCTGGCTTATTGGTAAAGTAACTGGCTGAACCCTCTGTTCTTCATATGGCCTATACTATTCATTGTAACAGCAATCATGTCATTGTAGGTGTCAGGTAATTGCAGCTACCTGCTCAGACACTGGAGCTTTATGCCTTTCTCTGATGTCCAGGATGCAGAGGAGAGGCACTATGATGCTGTTCATGATTTTGCGCTCTCAATTGTGGACTGCAGCCAGATACTCTTGAATGCAGGTTGCAGTGTCCTGAAGGCAGCACTGTAAGTGCATATATATGAAGTTTATTAACCACGTGATTGTGATTTTAAAAAGGTAAATTGCATTAGAATGTGTGTTCACATTGGTTTTTTTTTTTGACATGTGCATATTTTCATGCTTGAATCCATGCAGAGTTTTATACATGAGGCACCTAGACCCATTTTGCTCCGCCCTCACCCCGCACACGGGGTTGATACCTAATGGTTATATGAGTTACAGTGCTTTGTGGCACTTGGTGCTTCAAGGGGGACCAGACACCCTAATTTGTGCCCCCCACAAGCCAACCCAATGCCGAGGTCCACTTTTGAGGCTTACCAGCAACCTTGCTCACAGACTAACAGGCCTCAGCAACAGGAAGATGTTTAATAAAGTGTTTCTCACAGTTCCAGATATGCAGTCCCCTCTGCAGATCCCTGGACAAGTCCTCTGGAGATTGTTTCTCTCTCAGGTCTGGACCAGGGTCACTACAGTTTTATTAGTGAAATGTTCATTATTTAAAACAGTGTGTGCAGTGCATTGACTACATTGTGGGTTGACACTGTTTAGTATGACATTTTGCATCACACTTTTCAGAATTACAGCAATGAGGCTTGAACTGGTTTCTCTGTGTCCCTTCATGAAACAAACTTGGAAAAACATTCTATGTGAACTCACACTGTGTCAAAATGGTGTGCTTGTTAACCCTTTGAAATACATTCATCTTAATTTTCCTTATTTTTATTGTAAATACCTTTTCACACCTGTCAAGTTCTGAGCCCTTGGAGGACATTAGGATGAGCAAAGGATAAATGCTTGGAAAGATCTGATGTGTTGCCACCTTTTTGAGATCGTTTGCACTGTAATACTTTCAGGTTTAACTTTTTCATTGGGCTTATAAGCAAATTTTTGCCATATCTCACTTTGATTGCATTGTTTATGTTCTCCATTTTTTTTTTTTTTATTTTTTTTTTTTAAGACAGTGCTTACATTTAAAAAAAGGCAGCGAAAAGCAATTTCAATCATATTTTTCATATATAAGATTACCAAATTTTGCCTAATGCTGGTATACTGTAGTACCATTTTAAAAATATGGTAGTTTTATACTCACAGCACTGCTGGAGACAGCGCCGTAGTCACTTTTATATTATTTAAATAATAAACATTACTTCGTTTTTAGAAAACGCAGTGAACACTATGAATTTAGTGTTTGCTGATTGTTTTCAGTAATGAAGTATACTGTTTCAGTCACCACTCTAAATGCATCTTGTGCATTTTTGTTAACACTTTATGTTGTATGATTGGAAAGATTTGCACTGTTTCAAAACGTTAAGGAATGTCTGACCAATGTGAAAATTTTGCAACACATTTCATTTTGGAATAATGTGTACCATAGTCAGATGTGTGCGATTTTGGCTCCCCATCCAAGATTTAATTCCTATTTTGCAACCAGTGCAGCGATTCTGAATTGGATGTGCAACTCATTGTGGTTGAATGGACAACTGTGGCCTTGTTCATAAACAAACCGAGAATGAGTGCAAAACTTTAGTGGTTGTGTATGATGCTGTATTAAAAAGTGAATACTCTTGCTGTTCACTAAACAGACAGTTGACTTTTTCTCAACATCGCACTCTCAAAGCATGCACAACTTTGTGTATTTTTATTTCTAATTCTGTAATGGTATCAAAAATTGAAGGCCTTTTTTTGCTGTGAAAGCGTAGCAGGACTCTCCCGCTTTAATAAGTGAAACCATGTGGGGTTTTTATGTACTAGAAGGGATATCAGTAATCTTGCAACAAAATTCAAACCCTGGAAGCACTTCTTGAGGTGTAACTGCAATTGAGACAGCTCCTTTCTTTTTCTTGTATACAGTGCATCTCTCTCTCTTTGCCACTGTTCACAGTTATCACTGTTGTCTCATGTCCCCTGAGTGACACCCAGTAATTCTTCACGTAATGCCACCGGTATGCATACCAAAGGTTGAGAGCCACTATCCTAATGTGCATTTCTTGATTGTCTGCAATAATGTTTATATAGGTATGTTTCTGTTTTTGTCCTTATGTTTTGTTTTGTTTTTTTCTAGTTTTGTTCATGGGGGAGCAATTGCCACAATAGTTGATGCAGTGTCAGGAACATTAGCCACATATGTTGCAGGCTTTGTCATGACTGCCAGCCTGAACCTTGACTACAAGAAGTGAGTTACTTTTTACTACATCAGATGTTTGAATGTATCAGCGTAACAACTTACATCCCTGCATTTTGAGCTTAATTTTAAAGTTAGCAGTTATGCACTTTTCTTACAAATGATACTGATCACAGGTACAAGAAGCTAGGAGCATGAGAAAGCACTGATATTCCATCCTCCTCATGAATGCAGTATTATAGAGTGTATAATCTATAATACATAGATTATACAATCTATCACTATTGACCAATGTTAACAAAGTAATATAGGCTGATGGAAATTAAGCATATTTAAATACTTGAAGCAAAAGTCTCCATGCCTTAAGCACCTACCCTCAATTTCTATCACCAGTGTCACACCTTCAAGCAACCCAGTAATAAAATATTGAAGCCTCAAAATGATGACATAACACACTTAAAATTAAATGGCAAAAATATTTGTATATATACCAAACTAAATTATTAATACCAAACACTCATAAGTATTCCTTGGGGTTAGAATTCTCAAATAATGTATAACAAAGGAATGGAAATATTTAATTTGGCTCAAACTTTCTGACTTGTTCCTGTTTTCATTTCGGGCCCTTTATAATATGCAGTGGAATTCATATTTACTACGTTAGAAATTACTTGTGCTGTAGCCTATTCTAAAATGCAAAATAGAAGAAAACATAAAAAAATAATGTTTCTTTTTGAAAATAAATTGAACTCGTGTACCTCTCAGAGGGGAATTGCAGTTCAGTCAAGTCACAGGTTTATTGTTTGGCTCGGTTAGGATCATATTCTTTAAAACTCATAACACATCATAATTATATGTACTTCAGTACATTGAGACTGTTTAGAAACGGCACACAACACATGCATGGCACACAGGTGGCATCAGCTACCTCCCAATAAGCCTGTCATCATGCAGCCACTGCTACATTGATTGCTGAAATTGGAAATGGAAAAAATATGAATATATATAATACTGAATATTACGCCTTGCCAGCAAACAGTATGTCAAATTAGCATCCCAGATATAAAACATCCTTCATTCTTCTGGGATTTTGGAGTATGCCTGTTTGAATTTGTACCCTTTCAGGCAAAAGAGCATTTCTGAGGTCAGGTACTGATATTGGATGAGACAACCTGGTAACATCACAAAGGTGTTCAACAGAGTTCAGGTCAGGGCTCTGTACAAACCAGTTGAGTTCCTCCACAACAAACTTTTCACACCATGCCTTGGCTTGGTACATAAGGGCACAGACGTTCTGGAACAGAAAAGGGCCTTCCCCAAACTGTTACCACAAAGTTGGAAGCACAAAATTGTCTAAAAGTGTTTTTGTTTACTGTAGCATTAACACTATCCTTCATTGGAACCAAGGATCTATGCAGAAGCATTGAAAATCAACCTCAGACTATTGTCCTTCCTCCACCAAACTGTACAATAGGTACTGTGCCGTCTGAAAGGTCGTGTTCTCCCGGCATCTACCAAACCCTGCTTCTTCCATCCGGTTGCCAGGTAGTAAAATGTGGTTCATCATTTCAGAGAACATGCTTCCACTGCTCCAGAGTCCAATGGCGGTGTGCTTTACAGCACTCCAGCTAATGCCTGGTATTGTCCATAGTGAATGTAGCCTTGTGTGCAGCTGCTCAGCCATGGAAACCCATTTCACGAAGATCCCAATGCACAGTTCTTGTGCTGATGCTGTTTCCAGAGGCAGTTTGGAACTCTTTTGTGACTGATGCAGCAGAGGATAGGCAGTGTTAACATGCTATGCACTTCAGCACTTGGTGGCCCTACTCTGAGTTTATGTGGTATACCACTTCATAGCTAAGCTGTTGTTACTTCTAGATGTTTCCACTTCACAATAATAGCACTTACAGTTGATTGGTGTACATCTAGCAGAGCAGATGTTTCATGTACTGACTTGTGGAAAAGGTGGTATCCTATGAAGGTGCCATGTTTAAAGTCAATAAACCCTTCAGTACGACCCATTCTACTGCCAATGTTTGTTAATGGAGTTTGAGTGCCTATATGCTTGATTTTATGAACCTGTTAACAATGGGTGCAGCTGAAATACCTGAGCTTACTTATTTGGAAGGGTGTACACATTCTTTTGTCCATTATGGTGCCTATATTTTTTCAATTTTGTCTTTTGTCAGGGAAACTGACTTTTTTTTGGGAAATTGGAAATCATCTTTCTATAATATTATAAATAATATGCTTCATAATAGTTATATACTTTACTGCAGGCCCTTGAATAATCTATGTTTTTAAGCACTCAGACTTAAGGTTGTATTTTCTGTTTTAGTCCCATTCCTTTAGGAAGCACGGTCATCATAGAATGTCAACTTGAGAAAAAGGAAGAAAGAAAGTCATATGTAAACACTCGAGTAATAAGCCATGATTGTACTAAATTGCACACTGAGTCCACAGGTAAGGTGAAATTTGGAGTGGGATACTCTTCTTGTGTTCATTATCTGAATAATACAGTATAACATCTTTAAAAGACTGCAATATGAATGTCACATTGTTCCTCAGAGCTGGCTGCAGTAAATAAAGGAAAAAGTGTATTGGTGACAATAACAATCATGCCATCTAAAACACAAATAATTTTGCCAGTGATCCAGTGTATTCAGAAAGTATTCAGGCTCCTCACATTTTCACATTTTGTTATGCTAAAATCATTTAAATTCATTTTTCCCACATCAAATAATACTCAATACCTCAGAATGACAAGGCAGATATTTGCAAATGTGTAAAAAATGTAAACCCGAAGGGCTTTTGTAAGACAGATGACAAAGAGTTCAATGGTCACTCTGGCTAAGCCCTAGAGAACCTATGGGGAGATGGCTAAAAACATCCAAGAGGACAACCACCACTACAACACTCCTACTATTCTGGGATTAATGACAGAGTAACAAGATGACACATGGAAGCCCTCTTGGAATTTTCAAAAAGGCGCCTAAAGAATTCTTATATTATGAGAAACAAGATTTTCTGATCTGATGAAACCAAGATTGAATTATATGGCCTCATTTGTAAGTGTCAAGCCTAGAGAAAAGTAGGCACCACCTCTCATCTGCGCAATACCATTGCTGGGGTGAAGCATGGTGGTGGTAGCATCATTTTATAGGGCTATTTTCAGCAGCAGGGACTAGGACAGTAGTTAGGTTTGAAGGAAAGCTGTAGTAGCAAAGAACAGAGATATCCTTAGTGAAAACCTGCAGCAGAGTGCTTTGGACCTCAGACTGGGCCCAAGGTTCACCTTCCAACAGGATAATGATCCCTAAGCAGAAAGCAAAGACAACACAGGAGTGGCAAGTGGCTTAGCCAAAGCCCTTACTTGAACCTAACTGATCATCTCTGGAGAGACCTAAACACAGCTGACTACTGAGAGTCTCCACCCATCCTGACAGATCTTGAGAATATTTGCAGAGAAGAATGGCAGAAAATGCCCAAATCACAACTGAGGAACGGGTCTGAATATTTGTGCCAGTGTGATAGTGCAGTTTTTTATGTTTAAGAAATTTCTAAAATCTTGTTTTTGCATTTTCATTCTGGGGTATTGAGTGTTCTTTGAGGAGGGAAAAAATGCAGAATAAGGCTGCGACATAACAAAATCTGTAAAAAAGTGAAGGGGTCTGAATTTTTTCTGAAGCCTTGTACAGAATAGTACCAGTTTAGCAGCCAACATGTAAAATGCTACAGTATCATACAGTGATATCCAGAGTGTTTATGCAAATATATGTAAAGATATTTAAAAAGTTCAGCTAGCCATCTAGAGTAAAGTGTATGTTTTTGGCATGTTCCAAGTGTGTTCTCTGTAGACTCTGGTTTTCTACCCACTTTTTAAAGAGGTTTTAGGTCTTGTGGTATACGTAAACACACATTGCAACAGAATTTATCTTTTAAGTTAACACCTTTAGTAATCTGACCAACTTCAGCAGCTGTGGTTGCACTGGAGATCATTCACTCAGCACCAGCAGAACAGTTCAGTTTTGAGTAGGTGTGCTGTCTGTGTGGAGCTTGCTTCAGGGACCCCACTTTACTCCCATAGCTTAAAAGCCTACAGCCATGTTGATTGACATTTTCAAACAGAATGGGTACACCTAAATGTGTGTACGAGTGAGAAGGAGAAAGGAATTGCAGCCGAGTTTGTTTTACAGTGGATTGACATCCAGTGCACTTCTGGCCTCTGACTGCCTTCCTATGTTGTCTTGATCTCATTACCCCGAAATTCATAATAGGGAATAAAACATGTAAAATGATTAAAACTTTTTTATTTGTCATTCTGTTAAGTATAAGATGTATATGAAATTATTTTTCTGCTTTATTTTGCAGCTCTGTTTGTGTCTGTTAACCAGAAAAATCCATACCAGGGCTAAAATGCTCTTAGATTATTTCTGTTCTGCACAATCATTAACTAACCCATCAATATCAACATTAAAAAGTGAAATAAAAAAAAATCTTTGAAAGTCAAAGGTTTATAGAATATTTATGTACAAATGATATAATATAAATCGAAGTAAGTTATGTCCAAACTTTACAACATACTTCTCTGTAAACATCTGTAGTATTGTGTGATTTTCTCTGTAACATGCTGCAAAAGTTATATTGGATGCACTACAATAAATATAGTAAAGTTAAACCATATATGTACCAAGAATGAAGGATTTGCCAAACTTCAGCAGGATTAAGAGTCTTAACACCGAGCACTGAAAGGCATCAGCAAAGTGACTGTAGTGATTAGACCTGTTAGAGGACATCTCTGGAAGAGAGTACACATGCATTTATTGTTTTGTTTTGTTTTGTTTCTCTTTAAAATCAGTCTGATTTATGACAACATTTCATTTTCTAATATGGTAATGTCTGATTAAAAGAATGTTTTACATAGACATACCTCACTTGTACTTATCTAGACATTTTTTCCTCAGTTTTACTGCAGACAACATTTAAAGCAGTCTGCAGTTTGTCTTAAACAGGCATGATGCACAAACTAAAAGCTGTATACATTAAACAGTTACTGTACTTAACAAATCGGAGAAGCGCCATTAGTAAGTGAGTTAAGACTATCATGGTCACATCAGTATAAATAAATGTGTACCCCAGCCTGAATTTTCAAAATTGAATAGAAAGTTTTTAAATCTTTACATTTAGTTATGTGTTTCTACCTACGTCACTATGTGCTATTTTGGTATTTCTTGGCTTGCCATCTAGCTTTGCTCTTTTATATTTATTTACATTTGTGGTTGGATAGCTTGTTGTCCTTGACAAAAGACAGATTTTACAAATAGAGGCTTTTTTTGCTGAGGTTTGGCCTGCACTCCCTGTTGTCATGCATAGTGAGGCACACACATTTTTGTGACCAGATTTATACTTCATGTAGTAATATCTGCAAGTGCATAGTTTTCGTAGTTAATGTGATGTTATGTGAATGAGGCATATGAGCACTCCAGACCTGTTAAATTATCACACATAATAATAAAAGTGCAACACTCAGACGTGTGTAATGTGTAAGGACTCTAATAAAGATTGCTAAGGAATTAAGCATTCTGGCTGATGGAAGCATAGAGAATTATAAGCTTCAAAAAGGATAGATGACTATTTATAACATTGTTGCAAAATGGTAAAGTATGTTGTTTGAGGTGTGCCTATTCACTGATTATTGTCTAGTCATGAACAGTGTTTCTTATGCAATGACATTTCATTGCCTCCATAATGCAAACAGTTCCTCCATGTGAAATTAACATTTCTTCACTTTTTCTGTATATTGTCATTTGGCAGACAAAGGTTGTCCTCTGTGAAGTGCAGACTATCTGTAAACTCACTCATGAAGTTAGCTTAAGGAGTGAAACCTAAGTTGCAAAAAATAATATAAAAAAGAGAAATTGAAAAAGTATTATCACAGGATAAATTTTGTTTTTTGGATGGTTGACTGACAAATTAGCTTTGTGAACACCTTAATAATCTTCTGGACAGTTTTACATTCTTCAAATGGAAACTTGCACCATACTTTTCAACCCATATTTGCGTGAATGCATTTTTCCAATAGGAAATATCCATCCATCCATTTTCCAACCCGCTGAATCCGAACACAGGGTCACGGGGGTCTGCTGGAGCCAATCCCAGCCAACACAGGGCACAAGGCAGGAACCAATCCCGGGCAGGGTGCCAACCCACCACAGGACACACACAAGCACACCCACACACTAGGGCCAATTTAGAATCGCCAATCCACCTAACCTGCATGTCTTTGGACTGTGGGAGGAAACCGGAGCGCCTGGAGGAAACCCACGCAGACACGGGGAGAACATGCAAACTCCACGCAGGAAGCGAATCCAGGTCCCCAGGTCTCCCAACTGCGAGGCAGCAGCGCTACCCACTGCGCCACCGTGCCGCCTAGGAAATATTCAACTCCTAAATATTGTTTCAGGTAACAAGGCAAAATTGACTCTCAATTAAATCAGTCTATTTCCTTCCAATTTAGTATACTTCCGTGTACTTAAAATGCTTTGTTCCATTCATAAAAGAACAAATCCTCTGAATGAAACTTGATTCAGATGAATTGAGGGTTGTGGAGGCAAGAAATAATTGAAAGCTAGAACTTGTCCTGATGTTGTATTAGTTTACATTGCAAATAAAATATTTTAACAAGTACAAACTTTCTGTTATTTATATTACTGTACATGCTGACTACTTTTTTCTGGAGAGCCTGTGTATTCTGGGCCATCATTATCATATTCATTATTTTCTCTCTGTCCACATTCTAATTATCCACATATTGATTACCATTTGTATTCTTTGTACATTTATGTTATAAAATTGTTTTTTTAGAAATGTGATTAAAATAAACATATCTTTAAGTCTCTTCTATGCTTGTAAAATTTTAATGAATACATTTTGGTTTGAGGTTTAGCCCATAGTTTCTTGTAATTGGCAGTGCACACTGATGTTCTGGGGTTTAATTTCAGTGAATTACAGCATATTAGGGGAGATGCTACTATCAAGGTATCTTAAAATCGAGTAATGTTACAGATAGGCAGTTTGTGTATTTAAAAAAAAAAGCAGTATTTATATATTTTTAATCATTTGCTACCTGTTCATTTTCAAAAGGGATGTGAATCAGACAGTAAGAAATAAGAGAACTGGTAGGAAGAAATGGAGAGACAGTTCCGGAACATGTGGGGAAATGTACCAGGAACAGTGGGAGTGCAAAGCAAACAAAGGACTAGAGGAGTGACCCCTAACAGATCGCATGAGAGGGGTGATACTGACTTAATGGACAATTTGCAATTAGGTGGGCTGGGAAGATATTTCTGATGAAGAGATAATATTTTTTAAAACAGTATTTCAGGATATAGTAACATTGGATGGGAGATTACGCTGCCAATTTAAGAATGTAGGGATTTGTTTATAGCAGATTTTACATAGTGCAGAATATATAGTGAAAAATTGTTTTGTTCCTTTTTTCTCTAATAAGACAAAGCAATTAGAGGTGAAGGGGAAGATAATAAAACTCCATACCTTCTGAGAACTGACATCAATGAATAAAGACATGAAAGAGGGAAATGAAGAACCTGAATTTCAGAGACTGAAGGAGTGGATACCACAAGTTATCAAATATAGAGATAGAGGGAAATTAAGCCCAAAGGTGCCTAAGTCAGAAGAGATACAGAGTGTTCACCAGTTTTGCTACGAGTGCCGTTTTAGGGCTTGGACCAGCACTTGATGCCAGGTTTGTAAAGCATAGGGAATGAGAGTCCCAGATTGAAATGGAATTGCTTAGATTTCAATGTGTTGAAGGAAATTGAGGATGAATGATAGCTGGGCCACCAGATTCAATTCAACAGAGGGCCAGAATGGAGGATTTGAGGAAGTATAGTCCAGTTCCATTATAGATGGTATTACCATCTGGTATAATTTCTACTGTTTCTGTCACAGATGCTGGTGTACATTATTCACAAAAAAAAAACAACACTCATTGTCCTATTGGACAGCTACCTGCAAGTTCATTCTCTTCAACCTGGTCTCCCAAGAGGGTTTCCTGTAGAGACCCTTACATGTGGTCTTGCCCCTTCTTGATTATTTTCCCTCATTTCATCCTGTAACCATTCTTTGCTAATCTCTCCATTAACAGCATCAGCATTGGACTTCTTCTGGTCTTATCTTTCTCTTTGATCCTGTGTTGCCTTACGTCTACATGGGAGTTGACCATAGTGGTGTTGAGAAAAGAAGAAAAGATGCCCATTTGTTCCATATATGCTCTATTCTTTCTAATGGCATTATTTAATCATGTACTGTACCAGTGATGAAGCAGTCAGTCATTAACCAATCCGCTATATCCTAACACAGGGTCACAGGGGTCTGCCAACACAGGATGCAAGGCAGGAACAGACCCCCGGGCAGGGCACCGTGATGAAGCATTTGCTTTCATAAATCCACAGGTTTCAGCCTAGATCTCCAACTGTCTCTCTGCAATCTCATAACAGATGAAAGAAGATAACCTTACATTTAAGACCCTCCATGTCCATGTACTTGCCTTCTGCTTCTCCATCTACAGGTCTTTCTTTAAGCATTGTCCTCAATAATGTAACCTTCTTGCCATGAAATTAGGTGAGAAATGTGATGTGACCAGGGAAGATTCAAAAGATTTCTTCAATAATCAAGCACTGTTATGTCAGTAAGGCATTTATGTGATTTCACTCAACATCTATGCCAATCAACTTAACAGTTCAAGGCCTTGTTCTGTCATGTCTGGACAACTTAATTTTTTTTTCCTGGCAGGTCTCCCAACAACTGCTATCCAGCTTTTCCAATTCCTCCAACTGGGGTGTTCTCAGTCTGTTCAGCAAATCTCAAACAAAGCAGGGTGTTATTTCAAAATTTGTGTCTTAACCTAAAGGATCATGTTTCCTTCTGCTCTCCCCTTGTGCATGTCTAGCTGTGCTGACCCAATTAATGATCAACACATTGTCAATTTTTAAAAACTTCTTGGCTCTATTTTAAACTTTCCAATCACTTCAATATATTGGATATTTAATAATTGTATATCTTACCTTAGACAAATATTAAAATGCAGGAAACAATGAAATGTCAACACACAGCTCATGTTGGAAGGAATGAATCTTTCAGCTCACTGATGAGTGATCAGATTATTTATTGTCTTCATGGCCAATAAGTAAAAGATGGTTCTGTGCCGTGCCTTTTTGGGTATGAAGGTAAAAGGATAAGTAAAATCTAGCAGACTGATGCTGGAACGATGTAGTTTTTGTTCAACTTGCTTTTTAAAGTTCTAGATTTTTTGTGCATTGTAGATTGTCAATTTCCATTTTGGAAGAAAAGCAGGAATCGTTAAAAATTCAATAAGAAAAAAATAGGAATTGTTTTAAGTCCACGTGTCAAAAATGGTGGACTTCCACTTTTACATTCCCAGTTAACTGTGTCCATGTAAACCAGTCTTGACTGTGTATACAGTCATTAATGACACTGGCATGTATGTAGCAGCAGATCCAACTCCTCGGGTAAAGTACCTGAAGCCGACCAGAATTCCAGTGAAACGCGTTATTTGTTTAATTGACGAACACATCCAAGGATTTGAATGCTGTTAACTTTGTTGAAGGGATGTATGTGCTGTATACAGTTTGTGAGTGCGTGGTATATAAAATAGAATGTAACAATTTTTAGTTACTCGCAAAGAAAAAAAAATATTCAGTAGTCTTTCTCTATGTCCGTCGGTAGGTGTCAGCATAGAACAACAGCGTGGCTGGTAAGAGGCAAAAGATTACAAAACAAATTCGTCGTTTATGGGCTTCTGGAAATTTAGCCCCCGATTTTCGAGAGCCGAGCCCTTCTTTCTGCGTTCTGACAATGTTAGCGGACTTCCTAAAACGGCCCCTCAGCACCACCGCTTCTCTAACCAACACATGTTGGAGTAACGTTGTCAGAGAGAAGCCCCTAAAAAGTGCTGAAGCTAGCAGCGCCCCCTGACAGCCTATTGCCTTTTTTGGAACAAGTAAATCAAATTAAAGAATGGCAAAATAGCTTATAAAAACTTCACAATATATTAAAAGTATGAGGGGTCCTGCAAAAATTTTAATAAGTTCTTTTAAGGATTTAACTGGAAAGTTTAACACGATCTTGGTGCCACAAATGATTGGGCAAGTTTTTTTTTAATACATTTATGGATAAAATATAACATTATTACATCAAAAATTAATATTTATCCTTACCAATACGACCAACTTTAAAACCTCTGAACTTAAATTTAACTTTCTATGATTCAACTTAAATTTGGCATGCATTATATTGTTTAAAAATATCTGACTGTATGTCCAAACCCAATTATATAGCGGAGAATCACAGAAGAGATGGAGTCTGCCCCACTAATGTAGGAACAATCTTTGGACAAGACACCAGTCTATTGCAGGGCGAACACACACACACGATAAGTGTATAGATCAAGCAAAAATGCAAAAGAATATTCACAAGTGATTTACAGTTTTGATCTCTTTTTTTTTAGACAAAATGTGCAAATATTATCATACGTTCCAGATTTTAGTCTTGCAAATTGTTTACAGGGATGTATCCGCCTTAATAAAATGAAACGTGTCTGTGTATCTGTCTGTCCGTCCAGTTATTATGTCTGTCGTTTCAACAGATGTTGCATCACAAACATTTGAAGTAATACATTTTATTATTACAAATATTTATGAGGTGCCATCTGTTACAATGACAGATGCAATGTATAGTATTACTACAGTCGTGGCCAAAGGTTTTGAGAATGACACAAATATTAATTTTCACAAAGTTTGCCGCTGCAGTGTTTTTAGATCTTTTTGTCAGATGTCTCTATGGTATACTGAAGTACAATTACAAGCATTTTTTAAATTTCAAAGGCTTTTATTGACAATTACATTAAGTTTATGCAAAGAGTCAATATTTGCATTTTTGGCCATTCTTTTTTAAGACCTCTGCAATTCACCCTGGCATGCTGTCAGTCAACTTCTGGGCCAAATCTTGACTGATGGAAGCCCATTCTTGCATAATCAATGCCTGGAGTTTGTCAGAATTTGTGGATTTTTGTTTGTCCACCTGCCTCTTGAGGATTGACCACAAGTTCTCAATGGGATTAAGGTCTGGGGAGTTTCCTGGCCATGGACCCAAAATTTCGATGTTTTGTTCCCCGAGCCACTTAGTTATCACTTTTGCCTTATGGCACGGTGCTCCATCATGCTGGAAAAGCATTGTTCATCACCAAACTGTTCTTGGATGTTTGGGAGAAGTTGCTCTCGGAGCATGATTTGGTCCTGGAGGGCTGCAGTAGCTGCAGGTTTTCATTCTAACTTTCTTCTTCATTAGTGACATGTTTTTTTTTTCTGCTAATTAACTTCTTTTGCCTTAGTTTTAGTTGACGGGACTCAGGCCCCTTAGTCATCTGTTTTTCCTTAATTAGCAGCCAAACAATAATGAGACACAAAACGAGGTGCTACATAACCAGCTCCCCTGTGTCCATCACACAATATCTGAAAATAAAGAAAGGTGAAGGTCTCAGTAAGGTTGATCTCTCAGGTCACCATCTTGACGGTGTTCTTAGAAAAAACAGAAAAATCAACAGTTTTGGAAATGCCTCCTGTGGCAGAATGAGAGCAGCAACAAGCCAAGGAATTAAATAATGAGTTTAATTAACACCAAGAATCGGATTCTCATTAAGAAAGTGATTGGAGTTTGAAATCCCAGCTTAGCTGGTCATCTGTTGGCTCGTTTCACATCTCATTTCTGTTTGGCTGTCATTTAATGAAGAAAGGAATACATTCAGAGGACTGAATCCTTAAAAACAGGGCTATTAAAATGAAGGGAAAAGGAGTTAATTAGCAGTGAAAACTGGTCACTGATTAGGAAAAGGGTCAGAAAGAAAACCTGCAGCCACTGCGGCCCTCCAGGCCCGGAGTTCGACACCCCTGCTCTAGAATAATTATTGAGAGTAAATCTTCTTAAAGTACAATATAAGGCTTCATTTGTAACATGTTTTTTTATAAAAAATATTTCAAATCAAGAAAAGAACAAACCTTAATAAACAGCGTGCATTATAGCCACAGACTTGGGGTACTTTAAAGATCTCCAAGCTAATTAAAGTGCAAGTGGGGGTATTGAATTGGTTATAAGATTGCATTCCATTAAATTCAGACTTTTATATCCTTAGCTCAAAGACTAACACGTTTCTCTCAGTAGCCAAATAGTAACACACTGTCCAGATGCCTTTGTCCATCCAGTTTCCGATAACAACAATGGATTTATTACTCCAAACTGGGGGCGTTGTGTAGAGTAAAGTTATTTTTCTATATGAAATCCTTGCTGATGAAAGGATGGACGTTTACTAATTAGTATCTATTTGTGCCAAAATCGCAGTTTTAAAGAAAACAGGTGAAACCAAAAATTTCATAAAATTAAAATGGAAGGATTGTGACTTTTCATTTCAGAGTACTACCGAATGAAAAAAGGCAAAATGCGTCGAAAGCAGCCATGCTGAAGTTAACAGCTTTTTGCAGCTACTTACATATCTACGTGGACACTAGACAGACACGGAATATACACAGTACAGTATGCTAAGCACATACATCTCTACCAGGCAATATGGCTTGTAAACGTTTTCATTTTTCCATAGGTTTATAAATTTCGCTTCTGCCTTACGGGTCCAGTGAATCGGGTTTGATTCCGGCGCTCGATCGTTAGTCACCATGGAGTCTGCACCTTCTCCTCTATCTACTTGGCTATTTCTTTGAGTACTGGTTTTGTTCCCACGTTCCAAAGACGTGTATGCTGGTCAACGACGAACTCGCCCCATGTGTAGGGGTGGGCTTACGTGTGATTCCTGCCTTGTTCCCGATACTGCCGAGGTATGCGAGATACGCTCCTGCAAGCTGTGATGCTGAATTGAAGTTAGCGTTTTGCAAAGGTAATTTATTGTAGACGTTGGCCCACTCTGTACACACTCGCACAAATTTAATGAATGACACTACAGAATAAATTTGGTTAGTTACATAAGTACAGACGCACAGAGACTCAACAAACAACTCGGTGACAGTGAAGAGCTAGACTTGATCACAAGCGGCAGCGCTGTAGTGCGAGAGACACAGACTGAGCATGCGTGTGTTCGTTCGCTTCACGTAAGCCTGGAACTGTGCGCTGGGACTTCTGTGCAACACGAGGCGGTCTGTGCGTGTTACGTAAGAATGAGTTCTAGTGCCAGTGCAGGAGTTACTACTGTCACGCGTCTATATTGTAGAGAATTTCTTATTTGCTTGTTGGTCCAACACGCAACATGTAGACACTAATCTGGCTCCGTTATAAAAAAAAAAAAAAAATGTATGAAAATAGAATATGCGTAAGAAAGGAGCATACATTTCTGATAAGATGTGACAAAATCGAGATACTAAACATCGTTGAGAATTTGTTGACATTTAGATGTTCGTGGATGTCCGGTATAAAAGAAGCAACACGCGCTACAAATGTAATGTCCAAGGCATATCATTTTACAGTACTGGATCATTTAGAATCATCGTAATTGAACCTTATTCTGACCTCTGAAAGGTCACATCAAAAGTTAACTACAATGGCACGTGCCAGAATACGCTTGGCATTTTAAAGTGACTGTGGAAGCACTGTGCCAGTGGAAGAAAATAACATGTAATAATTGTATTTGACAACAGATTCACAGCCTTAGTGTGGCGGCAGCAGCCGGACATGGAGATACAGACAGACTGACAAAGGCCATTTAATCAAATCAGGAAATCAATGTAATCCAAGCAGCTAAAATGGAAAAAGATGACGGCAAGAAACTATGTTGATGATTGCAAAGGGTTAAGACAAAATTAGTCATGGTCACCAGAAAATTTATAAAGTCATAGCTAAAGATAAGTTCGGTGAGAAAATCAAAAACGTCAGAACATCAGTGATGCCCCTGTGATAAATAATCTTACAATGCAAGAGCCAAGCTTAAACGGGCTTCAGCCTGTTGTATTAGCAGTAGTGGGCTACGTGTACAGTTCAGTGTAACTCATGTATGACCAACATGTAACCTCTCTCTCTGGCACTATGATAGATGCAAATAAAATAAATTAAAAATAAAAACTCATTTTAATTAATAGAAAAGAGAAATTGTCTCACCCGATGCATCTACAGGTATGTTCTTATTACCTGCGACCTTGTAATCACATCCCAATAACTACTGTGACCAGGGAAAGGCAAGAAGAAGATTTGAAAAGAGCGAACTCAATGCACAACAGTAACAAACAGGATAAAAGTAAACTTGTATTTGAAAGTGTGCATCACATTTGCCATTCATGCATTCCTCTTTAGCCATCAGTCAACTATTTTATGTTGCCAAATTAATTTTAAAAAATGTAAAAAAATATTTTACATTGAATATTAATCTAGAGAGTTTTGCTGTACTTTGAAGACAAGTTAGTTACAGTGCCTGTGAAAAGTTTTCACCTTTCGGAACTTTGGAAATTAATTCTAAGTATAAAACACAAAATATGTGATCACATTAAGTATTCTCCTCCTTTATTATGACACACCTAAATCATCACTGGTGGCCCCAGTTGGTTTCAGAAGTCATATCATTAGTTCAATGGAGATCAACTGTTTGTAATCAGGGGGTTTCTATTGATTGTAAATGCACCTTACCTAGAAGGTCCAACTGGTGGCGAGACAGTAGGATGACATAACAAACAAGCAACAAAAACACATTCTTCTGTGAAAAGGTGATTGAAAAGCACAACACAAAAAGGGTTGGAAACAAGAAAAACATTCAAGTCACTGAAAACCCCTTGAAGTCCAGTTAAATCAGTCAATAAGAAATGGGAAAAGCAGGGTATAGCTATAAATCTGCCCAGAGTATGCCATCCACAAAAACAGACTGATCGTGCAAGAGGAAGATGAGTGAGGGAGGCCATTAAGAGATCTACATTAACTCTGAAGGAGTTACAAGCTACAGTGGTTAGCTTGGAGAGACTGAGCATACAACTGTTGCCAGGGTGCTTCACCTGTCATAGGTTTATGGGAAAGTTGTGAGTTCAAATCCTGCTACTGACACTGTGTGACCTCGAGCAAGTCACTTCACCTGCCTGTGACCTAGCTGGAAACACAATAGAAATGCAACCAGTTGTAAGTCGTTTTGGATAAAGGAGTCAACCAAATAAGTTACAAAGGACACTGGGAAAAATGTCAATGTCCATATGTACAAAGCTATACAGAGAGACCCGTGCCCACAGACTCAAGACTGCCATGTTAGTGTAAGGTACATCTGCTAAATACTGATGTGAAGGGGGCAGTACTTATGAGATTAATTATATTTTGTTTCATATTTGTATTTAGATTAGATTAGATTAACTGCATGGGAAAATTCAAAATAAGACTAGAAATTTGTTTCAACATTAAAAAACCTTTTTCTTTTGACAGGTGTCAAAAAGCTAAATTACATTAATTGTGATTCAATGTGGGCGGCACGGTGGCGCAGTGGGTAGCGCTGCTGCCTCGCAGTTGGGAGATCTGGGGACCTGGGTTCGCTTCCCGGGTCCTCCCTGCGTGGAGTTTGCATGTTCTCCCCGTGTCTGCGTGGGTTTCCTCCGGGCGCTCCGGTTTCCTCCCACAGTCCAAAGACATGCAGGTTAGGTGGATTGGCGATTCTAAATTGGCCCTAGTGTGTGCTGGGTGTGTTTGTGTGTGTCCTGCGGTGGGTTGGCACCCTGCCCAGGATTGTTTCCTGCCTTGTGCCCTGTGTTGGCTGGGATTGGCTCCAGCAGACCCCCGTGACCCTGTGTTCGGATTCAGCGGCTTGGAAAATGGATGGATGTGATTCAATGTTGTATAACAACAGAATGTGACAGCTTTCAGAAGCTAGGCTCTTCCATTCAGAAGCTAAACTAAATGCTCCTGTGTAATCTATGTAAATCCAAGTTTGGGGGGGTTTGGGGGGGTCCCCCCCCACACTCCAGATCTTTTATCAATCATAAATCAATTGAGGCACTCACCTCCAAGGTAGATCCCAACCCCGGACCATAGATTGATTGTCAGTAAGTGTCTTCTCACTTTTCCTTACCCATTAATATTTGCTTTCAAGTTCCTAGTGGTAACTTCACTGATATCAGTTTATTTTAAACATTTAAATTACTTAATTCTACCAGTTTTAAGACATTTGTTGAACTGTCAGTTATTTTCTTCCATGATGTTTTATTTATTACTTTCTTGTGATAAATACTATAGACATTAAGATGCTACATTAAATAGACATTTTCTATTATTTGATTGACAATGACCATGCAGAATGTATTCTGTTGCACTATCAGCACATGCTCCCAACCTACTTATGCACTTTCCTTTAATTATTTGTTAACCATATTTACCAAATCGTTTATTTTCTTTTTTCTGTCTTTTTGATATATACAGCCGACAAGCTGCACAATTTAGATTCACACTGTATATTAATAAAATAAAATACACTTTTCATAATTATGGAAGTTAATTGCCATCCGTTCATGTCATGAACATACTCTGCCCAGCTGAAGGTCATAGACTATGGAGGATGGAAGCAGCCCTGAGTGCGGCTCTAGCCCATCACAGAACACATGCAGTCGCTAACCCACCTAACCCAAACGTCTCATGTCCACCCTCATAAAAAGAGGTGTGGTGCGTAGGCCACTGCTTGTCTTCTACACATACCGTCCACGCCCACGAATCCTCTTTCACTGATGTGCTTATGCGTCCCCTGATCTGTAGACTCGCTGTCCCTGTGAGTAATCCGAGTAGCGGTGTAGTGCATCTGTGACCTTCTTGTGCGGAGAGGTCCTCTAAAGCCGGCCATGTTTGTCACATACGCGTGAGATTGGCTGTTCTTTCAGGTAAAGGGCATACAAAAATGAGTCACAGCCAGCAGCAGCAGCATCCCAGGCATTGCGCTTTGCCTACCTTGAGATGCTGAGTAAACGCAGCATGTTTAAAAATACACTGGCGCTAGCCTAATGACCCTTTAGTTTTGATGAATGCTTGCCTTGTTACAATTTTTGTGAAAGCTGCACTCCATCCACATTTCATTTTCCTCAAAGTGTCTTCCCTCGTCTCAGTGCGTACAATGGGTTGCCTCCCATGGCCAAGCCGCGCGGCTTTTGTTTTCCGCTCAGTCCGCCACCCGAGCCGCAACATGCGCTGAGTCACACGTGCGCAGAGCATCTGACGCTCTCCGCTTGAGTCGCTATAAAAGCCTGGACTTTAAAAGGCTCGCCCCTGGCACGTTGCCTCCGATCGGCACCTGACAACAGCGGCGAGCACAGCATAACCGTGCAAAGCCTGTGCGACTGCATTTAGCGGCAGCTACAAGACATTTGAACTACTTTCCCCGACCAGGTAAGTGCATTAGCTTAATGAGTTCGCTTATAGAAAAATTATATATATATATATATATATATATATATATATATATATATATATATATATATATATATATATATTTGTTTGTTTGTTAAATGCGTCATATATATGTAATAATCATAACCTGAATGGTTTTGTTCCATACGAACAACTGTTATATATATATATATATAACAGTGTGTGAGTCCAGGCAATACAAGTCCCTAAAAGAGCTTCATATTATTTTAAGACTTTGATTATCAAAAAGTAGGATAAAGTGAGTAAAGAAAAGACGAGCAGAAAAAAACGTACAGTATATGGTATCAAGCACATTTCGTACGTCAGAGCACGCAAGAAAGCTGTAAAGCCTTTTTTTTTTCTTGGAGTGAAATAAATCTGCCGATCCTTCTCTTTTTTCAATGAGAAAGGACGTTACACAAAATTATCCCTCTACGCAGTTAACCCAAAATTAACCACTACGGAAGGATAGCAAATTAAACACAATTACATATGAAGTAAGATGAAAATAACGGATTAGTTTGATCTCCTTAAAACCATCACAAAATCTTAAATCGTCTTCTAGAATATCGGCACATATTTTGTAGTAAACGCTTACAAACAATGGTTCCAAATATAACTGTTTTGAACTGTGAAGCAGTTTAAGTAATGCGGGGACTTGTCTTCAAACGAAGTAAAGCAAAGAAACAAGGCGCTAAAATAATCTGCAACCCTTCAAACCGTTTTGTGGACAGGAATTGTCCGTTAGGGCTGCCTGAGGGGGGCAAACCTGCAACTAATCCCAGACGGAAAGCAGTACCGCGCAAATTAAACTCACGCATATTGGGCTAATTTAAAAAGAAATTCAATTGAAAAGAAAACGATACCTCAATGAAGACATCCGCTTCACCCTGAAAGATGTTGATAACGATTCGTTGTTAATTAAATGCGACTGAACTGAAGTATAGCAAAAATCAACTAAACACTCGCTAGCATAAAATACAGTGAAGTTAACTAACTGCACTACACATCCGCACGTTGCTAGCATCACTGTTATTTTAAGCTGTGTTTTGAATCTTTTTTTGTGTTTAGCATACTGTCCCAGTATACAGTATGAGTACAGGATGTAAGACTTGCCCATGCTCAGCCCCCCAGTCTTTACAGCCACTTTTCTTGTGTCTTTGATTCTTCCTCCAACAGCAAATCTGTAATTTTGATCTTTTTAACTTATCACCCTATCCAGTGAGTTTTAAATAGTTTAATCAGAACAGTGAATATTTGATTTAACGTATACTGCATGTTACTACAAGACACTTTGATGGGTTTCTATTTTTCTTTTCAAGTGCTGTTTCATCACAACTTGGACTCTGCTTCATATCTATGTATGTGGTTTCTAGACAACATCTTCCTTGTCAGGGAAAATCAGGAAAGAAGATTTTTGGGAAGATACATGATGTTTACAGTTCGAAAATCTCTAATCCCTGGCTCACATCGTGCCACTGACCACACAAAGCTGTCCATGTGTCCCAATGTGCTCACCCCAGATCGTATTCCTGAATTCTTTATCCCTCCAAAACTAAGGTCAATGCACACTGATGACAGAGACTCAAAAGAAGAAAGTGGCACCAATGCTCCGAATCTTCCTAAGAGGGATTTTAAGAAACAGTGGAACTTCCAAGAGAGATACAGCAGTAACCAGTCTGCCTCAGAGCACGATTTGATCAGAGCAGCACACCGGCATGTCATTCAGATCGAGAGTGCCGAGCTGGACACAGGATATGGCTCACAGTATGCTGGTGAAGTGGACACCAACAAGGAAGAGGAAGAAAGAAGGGAGAAGAAAACATGTGGTGTTCAGTCTGCTATCTCCATGCCGCAGCTTACCCAGGGTGGACTGGCATATCTGCCAGAAAGCCCTCACACACGACGGCGGGAGTCCTTGTTCCACTCGCCACATGTGGCCCGTAAATCTCCAACAGGGGAACATTCTTCATCTCTGACTCTTCAGATGCCTTCTCCTGAACCAAGGCAGTGCTTTGCAGGCCAAAGTCCTCAGTATCTGGACAGTGATACAACTTCTTCTGCTGAGTCTTCTCCTTTCAGTTCCCCTTTGCTTGGCCGTTCATTAGCTGGAACATTAGTGTGCCAAGCCTATGCTAGTAGGCAACGTCTCTTTTGTAGAACTATTAATGCCAAAGCTGTAGCCCGTGCTAGCTCTCTATCAACTGATGAGGCGAGTTCATCTGATAATAGTCCTATTGTGCCCAGAAAACTGAACGAAGTGCGCTCCTTGTCCAGCGCTCCCAGCGGGGCCACTTTGGCACCTCCACCCCTCTTTCACCTCGACTTCATCTGTTGTCACGAGCGACTCACCAAAGAGAACACCATATTGTTGGGTGGCCAGGAAAGGGGGAAGCTGAGACTCTCAGCAGAGTACATTCGAGAGACTGCCCGCCTGCGAGTAAGGGTGGTCAATGCAGAAGGCTTATACCCACCCAGCTTTGAGTGCAAGCATGTGAGCTGCTGTGTCCTCCTGCACTTAAAACCAGGCAAGACTCAACGGCAAAAGAGTACGATCATCAAGAAAAGCCGGAACCCCATTTTTAATGAAGATTTTTTCTTTGAGGGCCTTGGTGAGAAAGATTTGCAGACCCGATCACTACGGATCAAGGTGGTAAATAAAGGTGCCAACATGAAGAGGGACACTTTACTGGGAGAGTGTGAGCTTTCACTTTGCTCCATACTGCCGCCCTAATGACCATAATATGTATTGGGTAAACACTTGGAACACTCAGAATCTTGGTGGATGTTTTTGACTAAAGCACAATTTAAAAGAAATTCAGCAGTAACATCAGTAGATAACTGGGCTCCTTCTGTGGTGGCATCACAGTGCTCTGTTATTGAACAACCGAAGACATTATCTGAAGCTGAAACCGGTGAAGAGCAGGATATAGTCAGTGTGTTAAATTTGAGATTCTGTGACGCTAATTTAGTCACAGATGGGGCATATTCCATCCGGTTTTACACCCCGTGAATGAATTAGATGCTCCTGGATTATTGGATGGTACTTCAGTCTAGTTTTCTTGCATGATCAAGATCCATGATGTATACAGTGACATGAAAGAGGATGTGCAAAATGGTTACAAATACCGGGAATTCTATCTATAATTAGTCTGTTGGCCATTAGACTCTGAATCTCAGTCAGCCATTTGACACCAGACTCACAGCTTTAAGGTTTGTTTTAAATATGTAATTTTTAAAGCATTTTGTTAATTCAGTGTTCTTTTATTCATACAAACTTTTGCAAGGACTCTGTATTCATTTTGGCTTTCAAAAATAAGACCTTTTGTTTAAAGAACTGGACGTCAAGTCAGGTTAGGTTCTCATATTGCAGCATTGACCCACTGCAGGACTCTGAAGTCACTGACCTGGCCGGACCCACATTCTCACAATAGGAAAATACGTATTTGTAATTTTAATTTTACATGTGAAGCACTTTGGGGTAGCGTTCACTATGAAAGGCACTGCTTAATAATAATTTTTAAAGTACAGGGGGTCCTCGGGTTACAATGTCTCAACCTACACCGTTTCGAGTTTACAACGCTCACTCCCATAAAAACTTAAAAAAATTGAGACATGAGAAGGAATAAAGGTAAGGATTTTTTTTACACTCATTTTTTCTGTTACTACAGTGCAGTGTACAGTACAGTATATTTATGTCCTTTTCATGTGGCTTAGTTGTGTTTTTATGTTCTAGATTATGATTTTGCAAATGTGTTAGGATAGGTAAGTGACTTAGGCTAGAGTGTGTTTCGACTTACACCAAAATTCGGGTTACATCACTGTTGTAGGAAAGGAACTGTGTCGTAACCTGAGGACCCCCTGTATACAATATCTTTTTTCATACCAGTCTCTATTAAAATTATTGTGTATGTATTTATCCACATTCATTTATTTCTTGCTCATTTGAAGTGTTTGTCTGCCTGTAGTCCTCATTCAATTTTATATAGATTTCTACTTTTGTAATAAAAACAGTCTCAAATGGCATTGAGTGTGTTATTAAACTGTCTGTGAAGGTGTTTCATATTAGATAAGCATGTAAACTAAAAACAGCTTGGAAGAATGGAATGATTTTATTTACCTTAACCTACACCTCTTTTAGGATGTTTCAGGAACACTGCAGTATTCAGAGCAAAAACTAAACACAGACAGGACTGTTTGAAGTATCAGCACTATTCACTTCATCCTGTGACTGTGTGCAAATTGTTTGCTCTCTTCAAGGCTATTGGAGGTTTTCTCCCCATCACAAAGATGAATGTGTTCTGTCAATTGGCCCCATATTAAGAGTGCGTGTGTGTTCTGGGTGTGCTCTGCCATGGAGGTTGGTTCCTGCCTTACATTTGATATTGCAGTCACAAGCTGCACCTCTGGTCCTAAAATTGGAGAGGCAGGTGTAAAAAGTAAATGGATGGACGTATTGGTGAAAATGAGGTCAATTTTTATCAGTATATGTAACCATCAGGCTCAGAGTCTATTATGACAACACTTATCATGTCAAGAAATTAATATGGAAAGGGACGTTACTTTATCACAGGCCACACATCCAGACCCACACTCACTCATATTGGATATATGATGAGCCAGTTATAAACCTATTCTGCATGTTTTAGGGAGGAAACAAAATGTTAAAAATTCATTAACGCATTCTAAAGGAGACTTTGTTTGTGTTATGTCCTTTGAAAGTCTTTAAAAAAGAAAACTACGAATAGATTTATAGGGTCATTACTTGTACATTATGGTGGTCAAAAAAAAGCTAAGCTAATTTTATTCTTTATCATTTTTATAACAAACACAAAATTTTATTGAAAATAAACATTTAGAGGTTACTCCATTTGGCATTTTTTTGTCATCTGAGCTGCACAGCAAAGAACTGTTCCACACTTGCAGGTCTACAACATTAATTAGCACTGTCCTCGATGAAGCTGGAAAATTCTTTGGGACTAGTCGAAGAATAAATTTTTTCAGTTCTTCATCCTTTGTCAGCATGTCATTATACATTTCGAAGAGACTTATTCCTGTTTTAACTGCGCCTTTTATTACCATCATGCATGGTAATTCACAAAATTAAATGAAGATTAGATCATCTGTCCACTGTTCTGGTGGGTTCTTGAGAAACAACTGAGAACTTTCTTTGTTTTTTTCCATAAGGGCATCAAAGAAGTATGTTGTTCTTTCAGATCCTCCAGCTTCAGCTGTTCAAATTCATTTTTCATCTTAAGATGTCCAGGAATGTCAGGTAGCGGTGGCTGCTAAAAGGCTTTGCACCATCTTTTCTTGTGTTTCTCTCTGTCATGCTACTAGAATGTTCTGGAAGTTTTCACTTACTATTAGAATGTTCTGGGAACTCCACTTTAGCATAGTGTACTAGAATGTTATCTTTCTTTTTTTATTGTTAAGAACCCAGTGCGTAGTAACAATAATAATAAAATGTTCAGAATGAATGACCTCTATACATTTCACAATCAGGCAAAAATTTCGCAGGTAAGCAAGCTATCCCTAATGGACAAAAACAGGCGGTGTGGAGAAATGGTTCTACCAACATCAACTCTTTGCATTGGTTTCTGGACCACCCTATTGTACATACTAATCCATTTGCAACATGTTGCAAGTCTCCAGTACCATGATTAGTGATAATGAGTATAACTATCTTACCTCAAAATCTCTGTCTTTCATACCTGGCATTTCTCATTACCAATGCAAGTTAAACACAGCATAAATGTTTACATAAAATACAGGTTAAAATAGATATATTGGAAAAACAAAGATTTCTGTGATTGCAAAATTAATCAAATCTATATATTTCAAGTTTTTACAGAGAGGAATCGAGATTTAGTGTAAAGGAAATGAAAGTACATTGATGAAGTAGAAAAAATACCCGTTTATATACTGAATCTTATTTAGTCCAAATTTAGGACAAACTCTGGTAGTATGAGGCACATTTACACTCATACCAGAACACTGTGGCGTCCTAAAAAAGTAACATGTTCCAAATGTAGTATGTCAATTTGCGTCTATATATATTGATGTGTTGCACCCCAAAATAAGAGGCTGAGTCTCAGTACTTTAGCAAATCCAGCTTTATTCCGCTTGAAACAGGAACAGCACGGTTATTTATTGTATCTGGACCTACCACTCTCCTATACACAGACACAGCAATCGGGCAGGGTCGTGGCCAGGTTAGTGGCCAAGTAATACTGTTCCCTACATTTATAATGTTCCTTGCATCACCCATTGATAACGGTGCTTATAGTGCAACATTGGTTGGCTTGGATTTGCTTTCACGGCAAGCTGCTGCAGCGCTGGGAGCCTGTGGTTACCCTGGCAACGGATAAGCTGTCTTCCACAGACATAGCAATAGTACTTCAGGATGCTCTTTGGAGTGTCATCCCGTTGTGGGGAGTCCCAAAATAGTTTAGGAACCTTACAATATTTAACATTCTGTTTTAATTATAAATTTGAGGTAAGGTAGTTATTTCAATAACAATGACAAGGGTTTCACCTGTGGAGTAACGAGTGCTGGCAATCACCACCACACAAATGATGAACAAGCTCCTCATTGGAGTTTGGGAATTGTGGCTGCGCAGCACTTACAAACTGATGTGTTCGGATGGCAGTGAGCAGTACTTTTGAACTGCCGTGCAGCTGTGTACTGTGGCTCCAGTGCAGCAGTTTTTATGTGGGAACACACAATGCTATTCAAAGACATGGAGAATGGCTGATAGCACTTTAACAGTCAGCTAGCCAAGACTCTCTGTATGCTGAAAATGTTAAAATTAGAGAAAATGGTGAAAGCTGACCCTGCGCTCTGACCCCAAAAAGGTCATGCAAAAAGACAATTTCCGCTCAGGGATTAACAAAGCATATCAAAAAAGGTATACCATTCCATCCACTATAGTGTTAGCTTAATCCAGTTTAGAGATGCTGCTGTCCTAGCAGCTCTGGACATAATGCAGGGCCCAACCTGTGGGGCATACATGCCTGCACTCACTCATGCACAGTTTTGTGTCACCAACCAATCTATTGTAGCCTCCACACTGTGCACCGCAATGGATGGATTCTCTGCTCTTTATAGGAATCTTTGAGGTGGCTCGCTGTCTTTAAAAGGACTGCTTGCCTTTTGCCACACTAGGTGGAAAAGCATGTGCGACTATGCAGAATTGCCATTTTTATAGGTGTTCCTGCTTTTAATGATGCAATGCCAGATCATTCTTTTGGTGATCCATCCTTGGCTGGTATAACTTGTCCAGTGCCACTGCATAGCCCTCCCTTCAAAGTCGCTAAACTCTTTTTATGTGCACACAAACTTGTCAGAACAGCGGGGTGGTCTTCTCTCCCACTTCAGTTGTGCAGCCAGTGTTGAGGGCACAGCAGCAGGGTGTGTTGTCTGATGGCACAGCAGGGATATTGCGTGCTGTATTGGCAGATGGCACAACCAGGATGTTAAATCCTGTGCTGATGTTCGGTGCGACACAGATAGGCATGCAGGCAAACTTCCTTGTTTGGTGACACAGGTGTAAACCGCCTTCCAGGTCTGGATCTCAGCTTTGCGACTCTCCCTTCACCGCCTCTTCACAACGCTTCTACGATCTGCCTTGTCCTTTGCCTGCACATTTTTACCACCAGCACTGCTTCTCATAGCTCACTTGGAGTCAGTGGCAACTCTGTCTGAAACACTTTTTCCCATTTTCATGAGCCTGAAGCTCCACCAGTATCCATGCACCCAGGCTATTGGAGCTTAGCAGATGTAGAAACGGTGGTGGAGCTGCAGGACTTCCCTGTACTGCTGCTGCTGCTACTCCAGATTACAGATCCAAGTCTCGAGACTCTCCAACACCTCCTCCAAAGACCCAAGCAGGTTCTTTTATGTCTCCAAAGCACTCGGCATTCTGTTACTGTAAGTCAGACTGTAGATTTTCTTCATGTCCCACTTCTGACACCCATTTAGTGTCAGCGCTGAGCGCTACAGTGGATGGATTCTCTCTCCCCTGTCATGGCTCTTTGAGGTGGCTCACTATCCTTAAAAGGACTGCTTGCCTTTTGTTGCACTAACTGGAAAAGCACATGCGACTATGCAGAGTTGCCATTTTTATAGGTGCGCCTGCTATTGATGATGCAATGCCAGCTCATTCTATTGATGACTCTTCCCTGGCTGATGTAACTTGTCCAGCGCCGTTGCACTATATTGAATGTCATTGGGATGCTGGAGGAAAAACTGAACACCGGGAAGAAGAAGAAAAGAAATAAAAAACAGACAGAACATGCAAACATCACATTGGTGTTCCTGGCCAACAGCAGAACTCATTTTCAGTTATTGGCATTAATAATTGCCCATCCTTCCTACAAGGATACAAACAGCTGTATGTATTCATTTTGCCATTGGAAATAACACTCACCTACTTTAAACTTGAAGAAATTCTTTTTTAAAAATGTCATTTCATCTACTGGATCGTTTCCTGCAGACTGAAAGCTCTTCATTTGTAAATACTCTATGCCGTTTTCAGCATCAACTCAGCCACACTACACCACACTGACACATGAGCTCTTGTCCACATCTGTTAATGGAAGCAACACCGCCAACTGAACTCTCAAAAGGCAAGATGGGTGCCACAGCACTTTAAACGGTACATCTCTGCGCATAAAAATGACCTGGAATGAGCTTTTCCAGTACAAATCCATTTGTACTGCAACTGGAAAAAGTAAAAAGTGCAGCTTATTACTTTCTTCCCCAGAAATATCTGTACATACAGTATTATCCATCCATCCATCCATTTTCCAACCCGATGAATCCGAACACAGGGTCGCGGGGGTCTGCTGGAGCCAATCCCAGCCAACACAGGGCAGGAACCAATCCCGGGCAGGGTGCCAACCCACCGCAGGACACACACAAACACACCCACACACCAAGCAGACACTAGGGCCAATTTAGAATCGCCAATCCACCTAACCTGCATGTCTTTGGACTGTGGGAGGAAACCGGAGCACCTGAAGGAAACCCACGCAGACACGGGGAGAACATGCAAACTCCACGCAGGGAGGACCCGGGAAGCGAATCTGGGTCTCCTAACTGTGAGGCAGCAATGCTACCACATGCGCCACTGTGCCGCCCCATACAGTATTATATAACAAAAAATATGTTCATAACCCTGCCCGGGATTGGTTCCTGCCTTGTGCCCTGTGTTGGCTGGGATTGGTTCCAGCAGACCCCTGTGACCCTGTGTTCGGATTCAGCGGGTTGGAAAATGGATGGATGGAAAAATATGTTCATACAGCATGGCCAATTATATATACACAATTATATAGACCCAATGTCTGTGTGTGTGTGTGTGTGTGTTAACAAAAGAAGTCAACATTTTCTTCACAAACTATTGCAGCAGTAGTACCCAACGAGGTACACAACACGGCAACAGGCAGGCAGCTATTGTTCTAATTCAACAGGCTGACAGGAGGTTTGGTGTGCAGCTCAGTTTTCAAACTGCAATGATTTGGGTGTGATGCCTGAGCCTGGGAGTGACCACACACTCATATATATATATCAGGTATATAAGGCTGCCCTTGGCCATTGATTTAAGACCTCAGATCTTTAAAACTGATGATGACTTCAGTATTACTCAAAATGAAATGTCTGACACATTATTTCTGAACTGGTCATGTGGTTTCATACATACAAATTACCACAGTGAAGTTGGTACCAAAACCATGAATGTTTCTTTGAAGACTTTACCTGGTGTTTCATATAATTAACTGCTGGGTGGCACTGTAATTAGCACTGCTTCCTTCCAGCTTTGGTTTTCCAGGTTTGTTTCTAAACCACTGTTTTCTTCGTATGTCTGCACTGGTTTTCTCTGGGTAATCCCAAGCCCAGTATATCCAGATTAGAATGCCCCAGTGTGTGTGAATGAGTTTGCCCTTTTAAGTGCTGGCATTTTATTCAGAATCAGTTCTGACATTGTGCTGGATTAAGGCCTGGACATTTCTAAGCTAACTACATCCCACTAAGAAATATTAGAAAATGGATCAATTGTAAAACAGTGAATGAGATGGTAAGGAATAGGCTCAGCTTTTATTTATTAAAAATATTAGACAGTTTTGTCTGTTTCATATACTGTGCAGTTCTGAATTTTCCTTAACTTGTAAAAATCTATACATACCACACAGAACTCTTAAATATATAGCATTGCTTGTAAATGCGGAATGGAGTGATTTGCCTAAGCACATAACATGCCGATTTTGCACACTAATGCCGATTTTGCCCATTATTTGGTAATCTTGTACAAGAGAGAGAGATTTATGAAAGATAATACCAGGTAGAGCAGTTTTTTTGCAGGATTCAGAGATGACCTTGCAGGACCCATTTCAAACAGTTCTTGCAAGCCCATGTACAAGTTCGAGTATCTCGAAATAGATAAAGGTGATGAGCACGTTTGGTCTTCACTATTATTTATTGTCAGAAAATGGAAAAGAAAAAAGCTAACAGTAAATTTGAATTGAATTCATGATTAACAATTGAGGCTGCAGTTTCTGAAAGAGGTCTTTGAAATGGAGAACAGATGAATACATTAAAGAGGGTCTGCCCCCTGCTTTCTCTGCTTGCTTCAATTATTTATTTACTCATTCATTAAGGTTTTCAGTGAAAAGCTCCGTATGTCCGGTAATTGAGCCCACAGTTCAACGCTCAGGCACAATGCTTCATTGCCGCATTCTCTGTTCCCTTAGCAGCCACTGGTTCCATTAGAGATGCACAAAAACGGTCTCGTTAGACTTGGGACTAATGGTATGATTTGACCCCCATTGCAGGCAGTTCACTCAGAGTACATTACAGCGAGGGCTGAAATTGTTCGATCTCATTTCAATTTTCAGAGGTCCTTTGAATGCCAATCATTCCCTGGGCTTTGATGCTGCTCTGTCTCTTTTTGATTATACTGAATAGGTAAATATACACATAATTTTTGTTTCTATGTATACGTAGACCACAAGGAAACACACACACTGAGGTGTAACAGAGCCAGTGCAAACAAAAATCACATCACAGGCTTACCTACAGTAACACAACCATGTAGAGAACTGGGCAGCTTTCGTAATTCTAGTGTCTCCAGCTACCTGTTCTCTTTTATCATTAGGCATATTCTTTCCATTTTTCGTTTGCCCATCCCATCAGTATAACTTTGACCTATGACACCAGCTCCAGACTTATTATTCTACTAAATCAGTGTATTTTCAGTGTAGCAGTCTTCTAAGAATACATGCTCCTATAAAACTTTCTATCTTTAACAATCTCTAGATGATAATGTCTGCTGAACAAACAGGTATTGCTAGCTAACCAGAGACAAGGTGCACTCGAACACGTGGTGAGAGGTAGACCTGGGGCCTCATGCATAACGCCGTGCGTAGAACTCACACTATAACATGGTATAAGCACAAAAGCGGGAATGTGCGCACGCACAGAAAAATCTAGATGCAGGAATCTGTACCTACGCAAACTTCCACTTTCTTCCGCTACATAAATCCCGATCAGCGTGAAAAGTAATGCACGTGCACGTGCCTTCTGTCCCGCCCCAACTCCTCCCAGAATTATGCCTCTTTGAATATGCAAATCAATATAAATAGCCCTTAAGCTCAGCCTTCTGTGAAAAGACAATGGAAAAAGCATGGGGGAAAATATAAGAATTTCAGCGAATACCAAATGGAGGCAAAGGAAAACGTACTATTTGTTGTTTTAAACAGTGGTATTAATCAACAAAATGAAGTTGATCAAGTGACAGAGTGTCGGAGAAACTCGAAAGCTCAAGTTCACAAAGTCGCACAGTGCCCGAAGTAAAAAAGAAACCACATATTAAAGTCGCCGTGAAAAGGCAAGTCGTAGCCCACCGTCTGAGTGTCATATGAAAGCTTATTAGGGTACAGACAAAAAATATAAGCGCACAGTGGGAAAAAAGCACGAAATGTCAACTTTAATCTCGAAATTTCCACTTTAATCACGTAGTTTATTTTGCCATTAAAGTAGAACATTATAAACTTCATCTTAAAATCGTTTAATTTGCTAGATTCTCAAATCCCATTGTAACTAAAGTAGCACATTAAATGCTTTGTTCTGTATTTGATCTTCTATGTGTGTGAATCACTACCTGCTTCTTAAACGGGCTTACTCTTTCTCCGACAGGACACAGAATCCATTACATTCGTGATATTACAGCTCTCTGAATAATTCAAATACTGAGATGTATACGTGATATCTTTTTCATGATGATAAAAATGAAAGCATGTTATTAAACATGGGAACACTGTGGCGCAGTACTTGTTCATATCTCACGCAAGAGGCTTGCTACGCCATGCGCGACCTTCGATGAAATAATTTATTGCATCAGTACTGTCTCTTTCAAACGTACTAACCTCCAATTCCTGTCCTTACTTTTCTTTCTCCAAATACCCAATCACCACACAATCAGCTCTGTAATAGACGTGAAGCCATCTGTAAGCTTAGAACGCAGATTCTTCAAAACTTTTAAGCAACATTGAAATATCTTTGTAGTACGTGTTTAATTATTCTATCCGTCTATCCTTCCAGTGTCGCGTCAGCACCAGCGAGAATACAACGCAATGCAGGAACAATTCATGAACTAGCTAGCGCTGCGGCACCGTGTGCTCACATGTTTAATTATTAACAATACAGATTATTTAAATGAAGTTAAAGTTTTATCTGTATAATATAATCAACATATTTTGCTGCATTTCATCTTAAAAATGATATCGTCATCATATGTAGATACGCGCTTTATACAGTGCATCCAGAAAGTATTCACAGCGCATCACTTTTTCCACATTTTGTTATGTTACAGCCTTATTCCAAAATGGATTAAATTCATTTTTTTCCTCAGAATTCTACACACAACACCCCATAATGACAATGTGAAAAAAGTTTACTTGAGGTTTTTGCAAATTTATTAAAAATAAAAAAACTGAGAAATCCCATGTACGTAAGTATTCACAGCCTTTGCTCAATACTTTGTCGATGCACCTTTGGCAGCAATTACAGCCTCAAGTCTTGTTGAATATGATGCCATAGCTTGGCACACCTATCCTTGGCCAGTTTCGCCCATTCCTCTTTGCAGCACCTCTCAAACTCCATCAGGTTGGATGGGAAGCATCGGTGCACAACCATTTTAAGATCTCTCCAGAGATGTTCAATCGGATTCAAGTCTGGGCTCTGGCTGGGCCACTCAAGGACATTCACAGAGTTGTCCTGAAGCCACTCCTTTGATATCTTGGCTGTGTGCTTAGGGTCGTTGTCCTGCTGAAAGATGAACCGTCGCCCCAGTCTGAGGTCAAGAGCGCTCTGGAGCAGGTTTTCATCCAGGATGTCTCTGTACATTGCTGCAGTCGTCTTTCCCTTTATCCTGACTAGTCTCCCAGTCCCTGCCGCTGAAAAACATCCCCACAGCATGATGCTGCTACCACCATGCTTCACTGTAGGGATGGTGCCAGGTTTTCTCCAAACGTGACGCTTGGCATTCACACCAAACAGTTCAATCTTTGTCTCATCAGACCAGAGAATTTTCTTTCTCATGGTCTGAGAGTCCTTCAGGTGCCTTTTGGCAAACTCCAGGCGGGCTGCCATGTGCCTTTTACTAAGGAGTGGCTTCCGTCTGGCCACTCTACCATACAGGCCTGATTGGTGGATTGCTGCAGAGATGGTTGTCCTTCTGGAAGGTTCTCCTCTCTCCACAGAGGACCTCTGGAGCTCTGACAGAGTGACCATCGGGTTCTTGGTCACTTCCCTGACTAAGGCCCTTCTCCCCACGATCGCTCAGTTTAGATGGCCGGCCAGCTCTAGGAAGAGTCCTAGTGGTTTCGAACTTCTTCCACTTACGGATGATGGAGGCCACTGTGCTCATTGGGACCTTCAAAGCAGCAGAAATTTTTCTGTAACGTTCCCCAGATAAGTGCCCTGAGACAATTCTGTCTCGGAGGTCTACAGACAATTCCTTTGACTTCATGCTTGGTTTGTGCTCTGACATGAACTGTCAACTGTGGGACCTTATATAGACAGGTGTGTGCCTTTCCAAATCATGTCCAGTCAACTGAATTTACCACAGGTGGACTCCAATTAAGCTGCAGAAACATCTCAAGGATGATCAGGGGAAACAGGATGCACCTCAGCTCAATTTTGAGCTTCACAGCAAAGGCTGTGAATACTTATGTACATGTGCTTTCTCAATTTTTTTATTTTTAATAAATTTGCAAAAATCTCAAATAAACTTTTTTCATGTTGTCATTATGGGGTGTTGTGTATAGAATTCTGAGGAAAAAAATGAATTTAATCCATTTTGGAATAAGGCTGTAACATAACAAAATGTGGAAAAAGTGATGCGCTGTGAATACTTTCCGGATGCACTGTAAAGTGGCGCAGGTTGTGCAATATTATAACTGTAGTGCAAGTTTACAGTGAGGTGATTGTACTTATAAGTCCAAACAGTTCTACAAGGAACACTTGATGGACTGATTTAGTGCGTTTATAGTTCTTGGGATGAAACTTTTTCTAAACCGCGAAGTCCGTACAGGAAAGTCTCTGAAGCGTTTTGCCTTGGCTCAGGCAGCGTCTGCTTCATGCTGTATACCGATAATTCTCTTTCCGATCAGCTGCTGCTGTGATTCCCCACTCAGATACAGTGATATAAATACTCCGAGTGGTGCAGTGAGAGTAATATGGAAAAAGATGATCTGCTGTGGCAACCCTTAACGGGAGCAGCTGAAAGAAGAAGATGATGCATTGAGAGTAACAACGCTAAAGCAGTTATGGTATTTGGAATACTATGGCTATTCCCTGGACCATTATATTGCTGCAGGTTAATTACAATCAGATGCATTACACTAATACAGTGGAACCTCGAGATACGATCACCTCTGTATACGAGAAATTCAAAATACGAGGAAAGTATGAGCGAAAAATTCAGATCTAAATGCGAGCATTGGCTCGCGTAACGAGCCACGAGCCAGGCTGTGGGTATAGCTCGCGGCTTAGCGAGGGGGCGTGGTAGCAGTTGCGAGCCGCGATCTGCGGTGTCTGCGTTTCTCACTTAAGTGCACAGGTGGGAAACTGCCCACATCCATGATTGTTCCTGTGGCTGATGGGCTGCAGCTGCCATGTCCTCCCCGCATATACAGAGAAGCGCGAGCTGGTTAAGGGGGAGAAGAAGTAAAAGAAAAGAGAGGAGAGAGAGCGCAGGCAGGCAGGCAGGCAGGAAGTCGGTGCGGGAGAGCGAGCGAGCGAGTGCAGGCTCGCATGTAGCTGAACAGTGAGCTGAACAGGCGAGCCAAACAGCTGAAGCAGGACGGTGTAGAGAAGGTCAGCTGCATTAAGAGTGTCTCGCCTGTTGCAGAGCCCGGATGTGAGACGCTAACAGAGAAGAAGCACCGGGGATTGTCATCTGTTTTTTAAAGACTGCATCCTTTTGACGTTTTAACCTCGTGTTAAAGGATTGTTATTCTTGTGTATTTTAAACCTCCACTTCACAACTGTTTTAAGGATTATTTATTTAAAGATTTATTGAATGCTCTACTGCACTTTGGACACCTGTTTTGATTGTTTTAATAATCAGTTATATTATTTACCAGTGTTATTTATTAAAGGTAGACTACAGTATATATAATTTATCAGTGTTATTTGTTAGGAAAATTGATTTTTATGTTAATATATTTGGGGTGCGGAACGGATTAACTGGATTTCCATTTTTTTCAATGGGGAAGTTTGTTCTAGATACGAGAAATTCGCTATACAAGCTCAGTGCTGGAACGAATTAAACTCGTATCTAGAGGTTCCACTGTAAACAATATGCAGTTAGTTTCAGTGTATTTATAAAGCCGCGTCAGGAATGTGGATCTAAGAAAGAAAGCGTGACCACGCAGTAACAGTAGCACTGCTTTGACGCTGGGTGCCGCCAGTCTGCAAAACCAAACGGAAAAATTGCGTACGCCAGGGTACTGTGGAAAAGTGCGTGGCTTTACGCCAAGTTTAGGTTTTATACATCGCGATTTGAGCATGGAAACGTTCGTACGCAACATTTCATGTTTATACATGAGGCCCCTGGTGCGTGAGTGAGGAGGGCCCCGCCCGGCTCCGTACTCTTGAGGTCCTGCCTACCCCTCCCCTCGGCCCACAGCCTTTCTCTCAGATTCACGTAAATAAATCGGTGCCGTAACCAAACTATAACACTTAGTGCAATGAGAGAAGTCACAAAATCAACCAGAATGTTCAAGCAAATTATAAAAAAAACCCAATCTAAATCCGTTAAGTAGTTCTCTCGTGAAAGTGGACAGACAGACAGACGTTGGATTTTTAATATATATATATATATATATATATATATATATATATATATATATATATACGAGGGGGGACCCAAAAATAACTGGAAATATTTTTAAAACGTGTTTAATTTAATTTTCTGTACAAACTACAATTAGTCTCCTTCAAAGTACTCTCCATTGGCAGAAATACACTTATCTAACCGTTTGTTCCATTGTTCAAAACATTTTTTAAATTCGTCTGAAGTAATGCCCATTAATGCTCTGGTCGTTTCTTGTTTTACCTCTTCAACGTCAGCAAAACGCCTTCCTTTCAAGTCTTTTTTCATCCGAGGGAACAAAAAGAAATCTCACGGAGCTAAATCCGGTGAGTAGGGTGGGTGGTTCAGGGTTGTCATACCGTTTCTTGCCAAAAATTGGCGAATGCTGAGAGCAGTGTGAGATGGAGCGTTGTCATAATGAAAGAACCAATCGCCCGACTCCTACAAATCAGGGCGTTCCCTTCTCACACTGTTCCGCAAAACTACTTTTACAAATAAATTCACTGAACACAAGCACAACCTTCCAGACTGATGGCACTTGGCAGACTGACTTGTGAGGAGTGTAACTAGATCGCCCTAGAGGCCCAACCACGTACTACAAGTACCAACCTAACAACAACAAAATTCCGGTTATTTTTGGGTCCCCCCTCGTGTGTGTATATATATATATATATATATATATATATATATATATATAGTGTCACACACGTGCACATGGGAGGCATCTAAAGGGCTTGAGTAAGGGCAATTCCGAGTCAAACCGGGAGGTGGCAGAGTGCACTGATGCTTTTTCATCTTGGCCTGCAGACCATCCACGGGAGATTCCACCTGGTCCTGTTGACGTCACTTCCAGGTCTGAGCCTATGGAAGAAGACCTTGTCGGCTCCGGCCCCTTTGATATCACGTCCAGGCTCAAGTCTATGGCTGAAGACCGTTATGAGCCCGACCCCTCTGACTTCACTTCTTGGCTTCTCTTTAAAAGCCTCCACCTTTTCCATATTCCCTCAGTTCTGTTTTGGACTCAGTTTTGTGCACATCAGTGTTGTAAACATTTTTGCAACTTTGCAGCCAGGATGCCAAATATACGGGTGGCTGCCCCAGACCTTGCTATGGCTTTGTATGGAGTTTCTGACAATATATATATATTGCGTATATAATACATATATATATATATATATATATATATATATATATATATATATATATATATATATATTGTGACGGATGGGCGGGGCCCATGCCTGGCCAGGATGCTCCTTCACCACATCTGCCAGGGGGACAAGGGTGAGAAGCCAAGTACCTCCCCCTGGACGCTAGATGGCAGCCTCCCTGGGTTGCAGCGGTGCCTTGGACTCCCCCAGGACTTCATGGGGGTTGGAGTTCTGTGCAGCTCTGTGGGGTTCCGCAGGCGCCACCAAGGGGTGCTGCAACAGGAACTGCTGGCCCCTTTTGGGCATTGGTTTCGCCTTACCCGGAAGTGCAGCCAGATGTTGGCAATCAACCACCTGGAGCACTTCCGGGTACCCAGCGACCACCACTCAGCGGCCAGAATCGGTAGGAAGAGGACGAGGTTGCCAGGGAGGAGTGGTGGAGGAAGAGAGAGTGCTTGGTGTTACTTGTATACTGTGCTTGGAACTGTGTTGTGGCTGGAGGGATTATGGGGAAGACGTGCCCTCCAACTGAAGAAAAATAAATAGTTATTTTATTTTACCCATGCCTCCCATGTTACTCTCTGTATATATATATATATATATATATATATATATATATATATATATATATGATTTTTTTTATAATCTATTACTGACCTTGTGTTGTTTGTAGTGATAGCCAAGAAAAAAATTTACACTTTTGTTCTCATTGGGAACAGAGATGACAACCTTTCAGATACAATAGACTTCAATGGGGTCTAGCAGTAGGCCAAGGCAAAATAGCAGAAAACAATATAATAAATCTCAGTTATTTGTGTTGCATAACCGATATGTCAGTAATCCAGTTGTATATTCACAATATCCAAAACGCTTGCAGTTTTTAATTAAAATATTGTTAAATAAATGCTTCTGGAAATTGAGAGTAGTGCATGAAAGGGCAGCATGTTGAAGCAAACAGAGCTTCTGAAATTGAATACAGGGTTGTTGAGCAGTGAATGAGGGGAGAGGTAGGTCTCCACTTCAACACATTTGCACTACTTTAATATATTTACATTATTTAGATAGATAGATAGAAGAAAATCTCTCAGTCCAAAAGTTCATTTTAAAATTATTTAGTGAACGTTAAAGGCAAATAATCCACACAAAAATAAAGGAAAAATAGTTACACATGTAGAATAAAAAGCAAAAAAAAGAAAAATGTATCTTGTCTAAACTTAGCTTTTCTTGAGGAACTTTAGTTATTTCTTTATGTCACAGGTGTCTGGTCACACTTATAGGTAATCTAACTTAGACACCATTAAAATATCCGACTATGCCACCCAGTTTTATTAAGAGACTGGGAACTCCTGAAATTTACTAGTAATAGCACACAGGTTTCTTTAAATTGGGCGGTGAGTAAACACACAATGAAAGACACAACAGTAATTTAGAAAAAAACAACAGTAAGTTCTATTGTACAAGACAATATAAGGTATATTAAAAAGATAAACGAACATAACAGAACCTAAACATATCAGGAATTAATTTCCTTTTTTTTTAAAGGAAAATACACAGTCCACACTCTAAAAGTCAGTAAAAACAAGAATTGTAGGATACAACCTTTAGTGGTGCAGAGTCCAGTTTGGGCACTGTGTTACCCCAACACTTAATTGTTCATGGATGCACTCTGTTCCCCGGCAGAAGTTGTGTCAAATTGTTGACTCCCTGTCAGCGTTTCTTCGTTGTTCCTTTTTCTTCCACTCTGGGCTCCTTGTGTGGCTGGGGCCTAGACACGCCTCATTTCTCGTCTGTCAGCTTCGCTTGGTCCTCTCATGCGGCTTCCCTCTCTCGCTGAACCCACATCCGGCGTCTCTTTGTGGAGCTGTCTCTTCCTCCCTGGAAGTGTTGCCGTCCTTGTGCCTCACGTTGTGCCAGCCAGGTACCCTTGTCTGCCTGCGAGCCCCTGTGCCCTGTCCGAGTGTCTTGGCAGCGTTTCTTGTGGACTCTCCCTCCTGCCTTCTGCTGCCCAGAAGTTTATATTTACTTCAGTCCCTGCTGTTGTCAGTCCTGGACAAACAGTTTAATCAATGGCACATCTAAATTGCCTGGGTTTAACAATTAATAAAAACACAAGTTAACAAAATGTATGGTTACCAAACATTAATAAGTACAGATATGCTGATTAGGAACCAATATTTCCAAGCCAGGTAAATACAGACATTCTACCAAGGCCAAACTTCAAAGCAGTGATTCCCTTGCAGGACAGCAAATACCATTAATAAGTACAGATAGCCTTTTAACTTCTCACCCCCCAGTCCCAACAGTGGGTGCCTAATGGAACCACCCAGTGCACAAAAAAAATGTAAAAGTGTCCCCCTCTGACATTTACTTAAAGGTCCTTAATTTCTTCTTCTGTACGCCTTAAGCGTATGTTACAGTATTTAAATAAGCACTGTTTTTTTAGTTATTTCACAAACTCAAAAGGACCGTAGGGCCTCAGGCATGGTCAAGGTTTAAAACCGTATGCCTCTACACCTTACACATGGCAAGGCTGTCACTAACTGAAGAATAATGTTTACTCAAAGCTGTTAGAAATGGCAAGAATATAACAATTCAATTCTACTTATGGGGGTTATAGGAACCTCCCACAAATTATGCATTGTCATCTAGTAAAATATTTATGAATCTTATATAATTAAGAAATGGCTCTTACAAACAATATTAATTAAAGAGTGATAAAAACATAGTAAAAGTTAAAAAGTGCAAGGTGGAGAGTGCCTGTCAGGTATAACAGTCAATAACATTGTATAAAGTTACCGTTTACCCTCCTCCAGTGGAATTGAAGAGTCGAATAGCGTGGGGGAGGAACAATCTCCTCAGTCTGTCAGTGGAGCAGGACAGTGACAGCAGTCTGTCGCTGAAGCTGCTCCTCTGTCTGGAGATGATACTGTTTAGTGGATGCAGTGGATTCTCCATAATTGACAGTAGCCTGCTCAGCACCGGTCGCTCTGCCACGGATGCCAAACTGTCCAGCTCCGTGCCTGCAATAGAGCCTGCCTTCCTCACCAGTTTGTCCAGGCGTGAGGCGTTCCTCTTCTTTATGCTGCCTCCCCAGAACACCACCGCGTAGAAGAGGACGCTTGCCACAACGATTTGATAGAACATCTGCAGCATCTTATTGCAGATGTTGAAAGACGCCAGCTTCCTAAGGCATCAGTATTGGCAGTCCAGTCCAGTTTATCATCCAGCTCACTCCCAGGTATTTATAGGTCTGTACCCTCTGCACACAGTCACCTCTGATGATCATGGGGTCCGTGAGGGGCCTGGGCCTCCTAAAATCCACCACCAGCTCTTTGGTTTTGCTGGTGTTCAGTTGTAGGTGGTTTGAGTCGCACCATTTAGCAAAGTCCTTGATTAGGTTCCTATACTCCTCCTCTTGCCCACTCTGATGCAGCCCATGATAGCAGTGTCGTCAACGAACGTTTGCACGTGGCAGGACTCCAAGTTGTATTGGAAGTCCAATGTATATAGGCTGAACAGGACCGGAGAAAGTACAGTCCCCTGCGGCGCTCCTGTGCTGCTGACCACAATGTCAGACCTGCAGTTCCTGAGACGCACATACTGAGGTCTGTCTTTAAGATAGTTCACGATCCATGCCACCAGGTATGAATCTACTCCCATCTCTGTCAGCTTGTCCCTAAGGAGCAGAGGTTGGATGGTGTTGAAGGCGCTAGAGAAGTCCAGAAACATAATTCTTACTGCTCCACTGCCTCTGTCCAAGTGGGAGAGGGATCAGTGTAGCATGTAGATGATGGCATCCTCCGCTCCCACCTTCTCCTGGTATGCAAACTGCAGAGGGTCAAGGGCGTGGTGGACCTGTGGCCTCAGGTGGTGAAGCAGCAGCCGCTCCATGGTCTTCATCACATGTGATGTCAGGGTGACAGGCCTGAAGTCATTCAGCTCACTAGGATGTAATACCTTTGGGACTGGGGTGATGCAAGATGTTTTCCAAAGCCTCGGGACTCTCCCCTGTTCCAGGCTCAGGTTGAAGATGCGCTGTAGAGGACTCCCCAGCTCCAAAGTACAGGCCTTCAACAGTCGTGGCGATACTCCATCTGGAACCACTGCTTTGCTGGCACGAAGTCTCCTCAGCTCTCTTCTTACCTGGGCTGCTGTAATTGTGGGTGGGGGAAACTCTCTCCTATGCTGGTATCAACAGAAGGATGGGTGGAGGATGCAGTACTCTGAGGTGAGAGTGAGAGAGGGTTAGGGTGGTCAAACCTACTAAAAAAAAGTGTTCATCAGATTTGCTTTCTCCCTGTCTCTCTCGATGGAGGCACCCTGCTTCGAGCTGCAGCCAGTGATGATCTTCATCCCATCCCACACTTCCTTCATGCTGTTATTCTGCAACTTTGCTCCAGTTTTCTCCTGTACTGCTCCTTCGCCGCCCTGAGCTGGACTCGGAGTTCCTTCTGCACTCGGTTGAGCTCATGCTGATCACCGCCTGTAAAAGCCTTTTTCTTCTGGTTCAAAAGGCCTTTGATGTCACTTGTAATCCATGGCTTGTTGTTAGCATAGCAGCGTACTGTTCTTACTGGAACTACAATGTCCATACAAAAGTTGATGTAGTCAGTAGTGCAGTCAACAACCTCCTCAATGTTCTCACTATGTGACCCCTGCAGGATATCCCAGTCCGTAGTTCCAAAGCAGTCTCTCAGAGCCTGCTGTGCCTCAGGGGACCACTTCCTGAATGAGTGTGTGGTTTTAGGTAGCTCCCTCACTCTTGGTTTGTGGTGAGGCTGAAGCAGAACCAGGTTATGATGTGCTTTCCCAAGCGCAGGCAGCGGGATGGTGCTGTATGCATCCTTAACGTTTGCGTACAGTAGGTCAATAATCCTATTTCCCCAATAATCCTATTTATTTAGCAACATATAGGGACTTTATGAGCATACAGCCGGATTGCTGACATGTGGATTATGCAATAAATGTTTTTTCACAAATGTTTTATTATTGTTTGCTGTTTGTCTGTGTTGGTTCCTACTCACCACATTTGAAGCTCACTGTACCAGAAAGTTTTTTTTATATCTGTTCTACATGAAAACACGAGATTAAAAATTTTTCTCAGTCATAACTACAAACAACAGGTTACAAGTAACAGATTAAAAACTATCATTGTTGGGTGGAAAAGTTTTTCAAGCGCATTAGGATCTATCTCTGATTTTCAATAATAGTCTTACAAAAGACACTTTTAGTATATTAATATTACAACTGTAATTTCAAAGTGCTAGAGCAGTGTTTTTCAGCTGGTGTGCTGCAGCTCAGTGGTACGCCATGAGAGCTACCCAGGTGTGCCATGGAAAAAATAATGTAGCTCATCTGGGTCTGAGCCTGAGAGGGACATACTCCACAGGTGGTCGAGACCTGTCAGAGGAGGGCAAGACTCCCTGGAGAAGCTGGCATAGAAGCAGCTCTGTGATTGCTATTTAAGAGTACTTTTGATGCGTCTCCAGGCTGCAGGAGTCCATCTGCCTGGGTGAGCGGTTGCCAGCATGCCCCACTGGGCTGGTGAATAGTGGGCATACTAGTTGCCTCTGAGACAAAGGAATGAAGCAGCTGGGAGATGCCTCCAAAGTGCTCACTAAGTGCCGTGTCTGCAAAAGCTGATCTCGGAGCTGCTTTTTTACTAGCATCTCTGGTAGTCCCGACACTTTAGACTTTGAGCACATGTATAAGATATACAGGGTGGTCCAGATCTAATTATGCAACTGTTCGACTGACAACCGTCTCCCTGCCATTTTGGAATTAGGGCAGGTGCTGCCATCTATCGGCAACAAATAGAATTTTAAGTGAAATCTCTATGTGCAGGGCAGGTGCTGTGAGTTCTCTATGTAATAAACTTAATTAGTTATAGCGTGATGAAAATTGCATAATAAGATCTGGACCACCCTATACTGTGTTTGGGGATAGTAGAACAACGGTGTACTTTGGGATGTCTTTGGTTACAAAAAGTGTTGCACCCCAGAAAAAAGTTTGGGAAACACTGTACTAGAGAGTCCCACAAAATGCTCAAAAACACTTCCAAAAATTCACACTCACTATTTACCATCAAACCCCCACTAGATATAAAGGAAAATGCAGGATTTTTATGAAATAAAAGATTTATTTCACAAAAACTCTGTGACAATGCGAAGCCATGAAGAGCACAAAAGACATACAATTCCTGCAAAAGGTATTTCCAAAAGCACCCAGGTTCCAGTACATAATCCATCCATCCATCCATCCATCCATTTTCCAACCCGCTGAATCCGAACACAGGGTCACGGGGGTCTGCTGGAGCCAATCCCAGTCAACACAGGGCACAAGGCAGGAACCAATCCCGGGCAGGGTGCCAACCCACCGCAGAGTACATAATCCAAGGAATGAAATAGTGCAAAAAAAGGTCAGGAATCAAGAAAAACACCAAAATCACAAAAGCACAGTATAACACATGAAACAGAACAATCCCTAGTGCATTCAAGATAAACTGCATGGAACTGTGGGAAACCCTTGCCTTTATAGGGCTGAGGGCAGAACCTGGTGGTGTTGGACAGGTGGTCCTGCCTCTTGAGGAACCACCCACAAGACACGTGGGATATAACACAGGCATAGAAAACAAAGCATATAATTAACAAATGTAGCATAAATAATTATAAATAAATAACACAAAAATAAACATTAAACAAGGAATTGAACCCCAGCCAGGGTTTGACTTTCTCTTTTACAATTCTAACCTCTTTCATTGTCAACTGGCCATAGTTCATTCAGTAATGGACAGATATTGTTGGTTTCCATTTATGTTAATCATTTTCCATGTTGTCTTCTGTATTTTAACAAATCTGTATTTTCACATGTACTAATCTGTATTTAGCAATTAGTGTAATCTGTACTTGAAATTTACCTGAGAATGTGTTCACAGAGCTCTGCACCTGCACTCAATGTAGAGCATCATACAAAATACGTTGTATTGTAAGTTGCCTCTAAGAAACAGCTGGGCAGCTGCACAAGGTCATGGTTCTGGAGGAAGTATGCTTGGATGCTTATGTACGTTTGGGAGGCTTGCAGGGATGTGCATACACCCAAGGGAGAAGGTGCTGATATTCTGGTGTTGCCTGTTGCTATGGTTAAAGAACGCCAGTTTATAAGAAAGAGCCATTAGTTCATTAAAGGCATAGAGTAAGTGTAGGAAAAGTTACTTGAGCAGAGTTCAGGAAAGTTACCTGGACAGTGGATTTGCTGTCATGGTTGCATGCACGTGCACACAAGTCCAGACTTCATAATGTAGAAAGTTTTGGATTGAAGCATGTAATGTCATGAATCTGACAAAACATTATGTGAATGTTTATGTTTCCTCCAGGTTTTTTCCCCGGCTGGTGTTCAAATCTTGTTTTACGTCTTTTTGGTTCATTTTTGATTCATTTGCTTATGTGAATATTACTTGTGTTAATTATTTGCATTACACCTTTAATTTTGACATATGCTTTTATTTATGCTTATCTACGCTTGTGTTATGTTTCATGTCTTTTGTGGGTGGTTCCCCAGGAGATGGGGCCACCCATCCATCACTGCCAAGGAGACTGCCCTCATTTTTCACGGTGGTTCAGATTTTGTGTTTGTCAGATTAGCAACTGTTTTTGTTTTATTTTTTGTCCAGGAAAACAGCTTTGCCATAATCTGTCCACTTTGTATGACCTGTAAGTCTGTTACTCTCCATCTTTGCTTTTAGACATTTAAGATCAGATCATTAAACTAAGGGGAGGTTCTAACTACTTTTGTTTTGAGTTGGGCTTCTGTATATAAATCCCAGACACATTATAATTAAGATAGAATATGTATTTTTTATATCCTCACTTGAGTCATCTTAAAAGGGCTATGCATCAAAGTCAAATCAAATCAAATCAAATCAGTTTAGTATTCTACAGTTACAAAACAAGTCAGATTACTTTGTACAAAAAAATCTTGTTATATTTGAAGCTATTGTGTGTTTTTCTTAAAAACAACCTAATTTGAATTGCCAGCAATTTCCAACAAGTCTAATGATGTGGACCTGCAACCTTGACTAAACATAGTGACACTGGAGGATATAAGAAACAAAGACATTTGCTGTTAAACGTATGCTCGTAAATTAAAACTGAATTGCTGGAAAAGGAAAAATGGAATAAACCATGACCATAAACAGCAAAAGCAAATATCAAACTGCAGGAGAATAATGAAGGGAATTTCCTGTGGTGTCACAGTATGATTTAACAGCTTAAGGCAGGTTAGCTAATGCTAATTTCGTCTGCTAAGCATCAGTACTTCTCCAAAGTTCATTTGCTCAAAATTCATTGATGGCTTGAAGCTTTCCCATTGTGGGTCATTGGTGTTTCTACCTTATGCCTTTTTGGCATAATGAAAGCTGGATATTCTAGAAAAAGGAATAAGATAGTTTAGGATTGATGTGTTATGCTAAATTGACATTGGTTTAAGAATGTTTTTTTTCAGCCAGACCAAATTCCAAAGTATTGGGACAAATGTGAGCATCAAAAGTTATAACAGATCATCAGATCAGAGCTGTGGGTTCTGTTGTGGATGAATGTCCAGAATCTGTTAATGCTAAATTGCTTTGTTTTGTTTTGTTTTTTTGCCTGTTCATCTTCTACTTGATTTCAGTTCTTACATATTGATAAACAATCTTAGCAGAAATACATTTAAAATATATATTTTCATAACTTAAATTTAAACCTTTTCAGTCAGACTAAATTATTTTTTTTCCTCCTCTGGGCAGGGTGCTTCTATGTCCACACAGCCCATGTCAAATCCCCCTACAGCATCTCAAAGAGATTCAGATTTGGACTTTGATTTGGCCATTCCAAAACCCTCCATTTATTCCTATTTATCCTTTCCTTGGTGGATTTATTAATATGTATAAGGTCTTTGTCATGTTGCCAGGTCCACTTTCAGTTGAGCTTCAAACTTCTGACAGATGGCCTCACATTATCCTCAGGCACCCTCTGGTACAATAACAAATTCATAGTGGATTCTGTGATGGTGAGCTGCACATGTAATGATGCAGCAAAAGAGCTCAAAACCATAACATTACCATCACTCTGCTGTTCAGTTGGAATCAGGTGTTCTTTCTGGATGGCAAGGGTTTCCTCCTCCTATGTAGATCAAACTTATGCAGCCTCTTTGAAGAGGCAGACTCATGCATTTTGACATCAACAGTGGTAAGAGCTACCTACCTGTAAGTCCTGTGTTGAAATTCTGGGGTTCTTCTTTCAGCATTTTGCGTTCTGCTCTTAAGTTAAACTTGCTGGAGCAGCCTGCTCTGGATCGGTTGGCAGTTGTTTGAAATCTTCCACACTTGTAGATGATCTTCCTGACAGCAAAATAGTTGATTTCCAATTGTCTGGAGATCTTTTTAAACCACTTCTCAGACTCGTCGACATCTATAACCTTCTTCCTGAAGGCCTCAGAGAGCTATTTTGATCTGGGTATGATGATAACACACACTTCATCAACAAAGAGCAAAAAAAGCTAAATCTCAGTCGTTTAAATGACAGGTTCCTCCAAGATCCTTTCTAATGATATACTAATCATTTGTTCCTGATTCTAATTTTAGGTACTTGAGGAAGAGGTGTACTTACTTTTTTAATGCAAAATTTTAATTGTACAATGCACTATAACAATGTAAATGTGGCATTTTTGTTTTATAATATTATAACTAACTATGGTACACATCTAAGATGAGTTGAAATCTAAATAATTAAGGTGGACCTCAGTATGAACATTTGCAGTGCAGCATGCACTCTGCTATATGCCATGTGGTATGGAATTTGTAAAAGCATTGTTAATGTTTGTGATGCACCATCTATTGGAATGACAGAGACATAAAGTGGATGGGCACATAGACAATTATCCCTAATTCTTCTTCTTTCAGCTGCTCCCGTTAGGGGTTGCTTCAGTGGATCATCTTCTTCCATATCTTTTTGTCCTCTGCATCTTGCTCTGTTACACCCATCACCTGCATGTCCTCTCTCACCACATCCATAAACCATTGCTTAGGCCCTCCTCTTTTCCTCTTCCCTGGCAGCTCTATCCTTAGCATCCTTCTCCTCATATACCCAGCATCTCACCTCTGCACATGTCCAAACCAACGCCCTCTCTGACTTTGTCTCCCAACCATCCAATTTGAGCTGACCCTCTAATGCACTCATTTCTAATCCTATCCATCCTTGTCACACCCAATGCAAATCTTAGCATCTTTAACTCTGCCGCCTCCAGCTTTGTCTCCTGCTTTCTGGTCAGTGCCACCGTCTCCAACCCATATATCATAGCTGGTCTCACTACCATCCTGTAGACCTTCCCTTTCAATTTTGCTGATACCTGTCTGTCACAAATTATTCCTGACACTCTTTTCCACCCATTCCACCCTGCCTACACTCTCTTTTTCACCTCTCTTCCACAATCCCCATTACTTTGTACTGTTGATCCCAAGTATTTAAACTCATCCATCTTCGCCAACTCTACTCCCTGCATCCTCACCATTCCACTGACCTCCCTCTCATTTACACACATGTATTCTGTCTTGTTCCTACTGACCTTCATTCCTGTCCTCTCTAGAGTATATCTACATCTCTCCAGGGTCTCCTCAACCTGCTCCCTACTATCGCTACAGATCACAATGTCATCAGTGAACATCATTGTCCATGGGGACTCCTGTCTAATCTCGTCTGTCAACCTGTCCATCACCATTGCAAACAAGAAAGGGCTCAGAGCCAATCCCTGATGTAATCCCACCTCCAACTTGAATGCATCCGTCACTCCTACCGCAGACCTCACCACTGTCACACTTCCCTCGTACACATCCTGTACAACTCTTACGTACTTCTCTGCCACTCCCAACATCCTCATACAATACCACAGCTCCTCTCATGGCACCCCGTGATATGCTTTCTCCACGTCCACAAAGTCGCAATGCAACTCCTTCTGGCCTTCTCTAAACTTCTCCATCAATATCCTCAGAGCAAACATTGCATCTGTGGTGTTCTTTCTTGGCATGAAACCATACTGCTGCTTACTAATCATCACCTCACTTCTTAACCTAGCTTCCACTACTCTTTCCCATAACTTCATGCTGTGGCTCATCAATTTTATTCCCCTTTAGTTACTGCAGTCCTGAACATCCCCCTTATTCTTGAATATTGGCACCAGTACACTTCTTCTCCACTCCTCAGGCATCCTCTCACTTTCCAAGATTCTCTTAAACAATCTGGTTACAAACTCCGCTGCCATCTCTTCTAAACACCTCCATGCTTCCATAGGTATGTCATCTGGACCAACTGCCTTTCCATTTTTCATCCTCTTCATAGCTGTCCTTACTTCCTCCTTGCTAATCCGTTGCACTTCCTGATTCACTATCACCACATCATCCAACCTCTTCTCTCTCTCGTTCTCTTCATTTATCAGCCTCTCAAAGTACTCTTTCCATCTGCTCAACACACTCTCCTCACTTGTGAGTACATTTCCATCTTTATCCTTTATCACCCTAACAAGCTGCACATCTTTCCCATCTCAGTCCCTCTGTCTAGCCAATCGGTACAGGTCCTTTTCTCCCTCCTTAGTGTCCAATCTCTCAAACAACTCATCATACGCTGTTTCTTTAGCCTTCGCCACCTCTCTCTTCACCTTGAGCCTTATCTCCTTGTACTCTTGTCTACTTTCTGCATCTCTCTGACTACCCACTTCTTCTTTGCCATCCTCTTCCTCTGTATACTCTCCTGTATTTCCTCATTCCACCACCAGGCTTCCTTTTCCTCCTTCCTCTGCCCAGATGTCATGCCAAGCACCCTTCTTGCTTTCACCATTACTACATCTGTTGTAGTTTTCCAGCTGTCTGGTAACTCTTCACTGCCACCCAGTGCCTGTCATACCTCTTCCCTAAACTCAACCTTGCATTCTTCCTTTTTCAACTTCCACCATTTGATCCCTGGCTCTGCCCTCACTCTCTTCCTCTTCTTGATCTCCAACGTCATCCTACAGACCACCATCCTATGCTGCTTAACTACACTTTCCCCTGCCAGCACTTTGCAGTCTTCAATCTCCTTCAGATCAACTCTTCTGCATAGGATGTAATCTACCTGTGTGCATCTTCCTCCACTCTTATACGTAACCCTATGTTCCTCCCTCTTCTTAAAATACGTATTCACCACAGCTATGTCCATCCTTTTGCCAAAATCCACTATCCTCTGATCTTCATTCCTCTCCTTCACACCATACCTACCCATCACCTCCTTGTCTCCACTATTCCCTTCACCAACATGCCCATTGAAATCCACTCCAATCACCACTTTCTGTCCCTTGAATACACTGTTCATCACTTCATCCAAGTCACTCCAAAAATCTTCTTTCTCACCCATTGCACACCCAACTTGCGGTGCATATGCACTAACAACAGTCATTATCACACCTCCAGTTTCCAGCTTCATAATCATTACTCTGCCTGACACTCTTTTCACCTCCAAAACACTCTTGACATACTGTTCCTTCAGAATAACTTCTATCCCATTTCTCCTCCCATCCACACCATGATAGAACAATTTGAATCCACCACCAATCCACCTGGCCTTACTCCCCTTCCATTTAGTCTCTTGCACGCACAATACATCAACCTTCATTCTCTCCATCATATCTCCTAACTCTCTCCCCTTACCAGTCATACTGCCAACATTTACAGTTCCTACCCTCAGTTCCATTCTCTTTACTTTCCTCCTCTCCTCCTGCCTCCGGACACGTCTCCCCCCTCTTCTTCTCCTTCTTCTTCTTCGGCCATCAGTAGCCCAATTTCCGCCAGAACCCTGTTGGCTAACAGTGCTGGTGGCGGTCGTTGTTAACCCGGGGCTTGAACGATCCGGTATGGAAATAGATCTATTTATCTATTATCTATCTATCTATAGATAATGTTTAAATGAAAATCAAATATTGATATGTCCATATATGTTAAAAAGGAAAAAACATTTCATTGGGTGTAGGTTACTTTTTCACATGACTGTAATGTTAGCAAGAATTAACACAAATACACTTCATAATAAGAATACCAGAAATTGCTGTTATTTAGCAATTTAGTGGTGTTTATGCATTAAAGGCAAGTGGGGTTCTGCCTCCATTCTCAGCAGATGAAGCTGTTGTGCAAAAATTAAAATAAGTAGTAAAGTTACCTCAATAATTAAATATTTTGTTAAAATATTTATACCAAACTGAACTTAGTTGTCATAACCATGTTTTTTCTGCACTTAATTTCCCCAACTCTGTGAGCCGATCCAAGCCAGGATCGTTCCCTAGGTTCGCCAGCAGCTACTATTCAGGCCAGTCTCTCTCTTTCTCTTGCAAACACATTCTCTCTGAATGGGTTCCATTTATGGCTGGCCTCTCAAAGTGTACCTTCCCAGGTCCATAGGCCAAATTGGGGTTGAAAATAGCCTTAAAAGAACCTTCAGATAACTGAAGGCCTCAATTTAAAAGAATAAATATAACACTAAAGCTGCCAGGGTAACAATCGTCTTCAGTCTGGTGTTCATATGGGTCATGAGTGGCAGCCGACCCTGCTTTGACCTTTTGTACTTTGAGGGGCATCCAAATGAGCTCCCAGACAGCACAGCAGCCCTCCGACAAGCGAAGAGGAAGAATTTCTCATTTTCTCTCCACCAGATGGCCAATTTACTGTGCCAGTTGGCTAGATACATCACTGCAGGTTTACATAAAGCCTTGTTCTTCAAACAGAACAACTCTTTAGCGCTCATCAAATAAGCTTTTATTTTTTTTAAAAGGATGAAAGTTCATTGTGCAATTTCCCCTTTAATAAAAGCCACAGCTTTTTCTACTATGTAGCTTAACAGAGTTTATCATCCTGTGGTGTTGTGATTGTTTAACTTGCCAAAAGGATGACGTGGGGAACGTGTGCTGCCACTTCAGAATGATGGCTTTCATCAGATGGAGAAGGATGATCATATAAATAGGCATTTCTCTGAAATATTGAAGCATAATATACACAGAATATGGCAGAAGAATCATGCTAAGAAAAAATGATTATGGTCTTGATTCTCAGTGATAGTTACAATCATGGTCCTTTGCTATCTGGGGTGGAACAAAGGAATGGAAGCGGTTTTACTCTTGTGTGAGAGTGGGATCAAAGGAGTGAATGTATTTCTGTGATATGTGAAGTGAGAATTAGAATGTATATTTCCAGTCTCATTCAGTGTTTTTGTTTCTCAAGACAGCCTGGTTGTGACTCCCTTAAGTGGAATATATGTTTAACGACATGGGCTCTTACCATTACAATCTCCATTCATCTCTGTGAAACTTTCTTTCTGCCTGTACAGAAATTATTTAAAAAGTTAAACAGTTATGAAAGGCCATGTACAATTAATGGTTCTTAGGGTGGTCCTCACTATAAGGAATGTGTATACAAGTGTGTGTATATGAAGGTAACTGATTCAATAACAGACTAACAATACCAATCTGAAAGGGTTCATTTTCCACAATCAATAGTTTTTTCAAGCAGGAGCCATGTTCCTTTAACCTAGGAAATTTAGGCACTCATGTAAAGAAGGAGCAACACATGGTGGAGGCTACCCCAATTCAATAATAGGTCAATATCATGACTTTTTAACCCCCTGGGTTAGTAGGTAGGCTACTAAGTACCTGAAGTCAGTGATGGGGTTATGGGAACTATAACATGTTGCATGTTGGTCAGACATGCAAATAAAGAATTGCCCTGTGCTCTTTACATGTGACAATACTACTACTACTACTACTACTACTATTACTACTACTACTCTACTACTACTACTACTATATTGAGGGTCTCCAATTAATGGAATGGTTATACATCAGCAGCACATACATTTGGGTTGTCATTACAGTCACCTTTCTTGTTAAGTGTTAATATATAGGTATAATCTAATATCCATAGACCCTCTCACTTTGAATTGTACAATCTACTCTATCTGTATACTGTGATGGGCAGCTGGGTCCCATGCCCGGCCCCTGCTGCGTATGTTTCGGGGGAGCAACCATGGGCAGCCTAATACCTGCCCCGGGACGCTTGGTGGCAGCCTCCCTGGCCGACGGTGATTCCCCAACCTCACGCATGGCTCCATGGGAGATGGAGTCCTCCACAGCCTGGTTGGGAGCTGGGGTGGCCGCTAGGGGGTGCTGCCTGGAATTAACAGCCCGGCTGGATGAGTCTGCAGCCCCACCCGGAAGTGCAATTGGGACCAGGTTTTTTTTATAGCCCACCTGGAACACTTCCGGGTGGGCTATAAAAGGGGCCAGCCACCACCACTCGAGCACCAGAATTGGGAGGAAGAGGACGAGGTTGCCTGGGAGGAGTGGTGGTGCCAGAAGAAGGGTTGTTTTGAGTACTGTGAGTGTTTTTGGGACTGTGTATTGCCTGTGGGGTTCATGGGGAAGACGTGCCCCACAGGTGAAGAAAAATAAAAAGCTTGTGTGTTTTAACACGTGCCTCTGTGTTAGTCTGTGCCAGGTTGGGCGCTATATAGCGCCTTATTACAATACATATAATATACTCCTGAAATACTCCTTCAAAGACAAGCTCTTGTAATTCAAAAAAATAGTCACCATTAATTTCAACAGGATAAAAATGTATGACCTAAATTGGCAAACATTATTCCTAAAGCAATGGCAGATTCAATTGAAATGAACACATTAACATCAATAATTCATAGTAGTTATTGAAACACACTCTAAAGTGGAGTTTTCATTTATTAATGTTTCTGTAAATTTGGTCTTAGTGACTGTTATATGTATGAAAATTTGGAAACAAAGCAAACATTTGATACTCCTTGCTTATGTGCCTAATATTTGTCCATTCATTTAAAACAGCAGCCATATTAACCAATATTAACTGTAAATTAAAGACAAGAGAAACTGTGAAAATCACACTTGCTGAGCAACTTGAGAGCAAAGAAAAAAGGTGGGTGTGGTGGTATTTTTGCTATGGACTGGTAAGTGATTGTGGTAGCAAGTGAGAGGGTGATAAAGGGGGTGCAAATGAAGAGGAAGAGATGCCAAAGAACTTCATTGCTAGATCTTCCTAAATTTTATGCTTCTTTCTCTTCCTTTGTAATGGGAGGGCGAGAGAAGATAGACGTTGAAGGTGAGGAAAAAGGAGCAAGAGAGGCAGCAAAAGGTGGATTACCTGTTAAGCGATGAGATCAATTAAGATCTGGGCCTACTCAGCTTCTTGTACCTTCTTTCTAACAGCTGTCTGTAGCAAACAGTAAAAACTGCCACTTTCAATATTGTTATTGCAGAAAAGATGCCTTGTAACTCGAAACAGTATATTAAATGAACCCCCTTGTAAACGTGAAAACTTGCAACTCAGTCCCTCATATCTTAGTGGATACCTGTATTTGCTGGCCTGAGATTGTGGTACAATGGTCCATTATATTGTATTATGCAAACCGGTTCAATAACTGGAAGAAGTGCCTTACTTGTGGTATTTGCATTTGCTGTATTTTGCACATGACTCTGTTTTTTCCTACAATGAATTTTCCACTGCTGTCACACCAACTTGGGTCTTTAAATTACCTTGTGGTTGGGTTTGTGTGTGCACCCTGTTACAGAGTCACATGCCTTTCATTAGAGCACATCTGTGGCTGTTTTAATAATTTTTCACTGACTTTACCCTCATTTCATAGTGGAAGTGGTCTAATAGATATATTAGAGTATGTCTTTAAATGAATTGGCGTTTGTAAGAAAGTAACTGTGTCATGTAACATTTATTCAATGTATTTGTCTCGTGTACTATTTTCACCATTTGCTTATTACAGGTATCCTTAAATGGGTAATAGCAAATAAGCACAAGGAGGATGGTTTCAGGTAAAAGAACTGTATATGACATGATTTACCAAAATCAAGCAACATTGCAGGATAAGATATTAGGAATACAGTTAATTTAATTGAAATGCAGCCTTTCTTTTACAATGATGTACATCAACTTCAGGATACAAATAATAGAAAAAGCTTCTATAAGTAGGTGCCACCAAACTAAGGAATTGTGCAGGAGTTTATCCATGACACTTCAGCTGAGTGCTTCAGAGAGTTTCAAGCAGTGCAGAGCATTGCACAGCCATTGTTTAAACACCAGCAAATTCCACTCCAGAGAGAATGCACTTAATTGCTGGCTGCCAATTCTTTATCATCTTTCTAACTGTGCATTAACAAGAGATAGAAAGCATGTAAAGGTTTTAAAATCTTTTTTTTTGTCTAGTCATTTATTAACATAATTGCTCCTATCCAGAATGGAAGGCTATTTTTAACGGGGAACGAAAGCAATATCCTCTGCAAATTTTGCAACTGCCGGTATAAAGCAGTATTTGCACAGAACTCTGTCAACATCTGCCATCTGTACTGGTGGCTTTGTTCTTGCCAGTGTCCCCCAGTGGACAAAGGTGTGCCTGGTACCCATTGTCATCCCATATTAAACTGAAAATTAGGTAGCACATTTCAACTTCACTCCTAGTTAAAAAACAAAAAAAACTTTATGAAGCATGAAACTGGGTTTCCCTTAATTCATCTCAATGAATTGCTATTACGTGTGTTACGTGACCAGACAACAGACATTGAAAACAGCAGTGAGACTGTAGTAGCCAGAGATGCTGTTCAAGAAATCTTATCTTAATATTTGTTTTGTTTTTAACCCAATATCACTCAAAGGCTAAAACCTAAAAATAACTCACAAGGTTGCAGGAAAAAACACAGTCAAATTCAATAACCTTGAGTGACCCAATGTACAGAGCCTTCCTTCCGGAGCTATTGTTTTATGCATTCCCATTCTGGGCCAAATCTCTTTACAGTAATAACCGTGTAACCCATATAATACCTCAAGAGAAGTAAATCATGGGTTTTGGTCATGATTAAAATGAATAAATGCATTGACAATTATGTCAATTTCAGAAAATTAATACATGAGCCACATGTTAAAAGCAGAAACCCCCTGCCCTGAGCAGTACACAAACACAAATTGGGGAATTTAGAGTTGAGAATCAGCCCAGCAATAAGCCGGTGAAATATGGGAGGAAAGGCATACAAACACAAGGTGATGCAAACTCCACACAGAAGGCAAAGATTGAATCCAAGACACTGTTGTGCATATGATGTCCAGCAAATATAATGAATAAAAGTGAATCTTTTTTTCAGCACATTATATACAGTATAGTATAACTGAGTTCGGGAGACCACTGGAAAGGCTTCTTCCTGGGCCTTGTGTAACATTTCCTATTTTTATGATCACCCTCATTTACTGTATGAAGAGGAAGATCTCACCTTCCCATTTCTGCTAATGTCTCCATGTAAACTGCAACTTTCTGTATAAGCATTGTCATGTTTGTTGAAGCACCCTTTAATCTGTGGCATCCTGCATGGATCTGCATCTTGTCTTTTGTTCTTCAATAGGCACATGCACTCACTGGATAGCTGGATTTGCCTACCCGTCAATAGACAACCAACTTTAAATGAAGGTCCCTCCTGGAAATACTTCAATTCCTGCTGATGTCAATCCCATCAGAGCCTCGATGAGTGCAAACATTTTTCAGACATAACAATCAGAGCCACCAGCTCTTGTGCAAGTGCAAGTGATCGAAAGGTCTATGAGGGGGCATAATGGTGTTATTGCTGCTTCATGAAAATTTACATTGTTGATGGTCACCTGATGTGGTAACTTTCTATTAGATAGATAGATAGATAGATAGATAGATTAGTGGATGCAGTGGATTCTCCATAATTGATAGGAGCCTGCTGAGCGCTCATCTCTCTGCCATGGATGTCAAACTGTCTAGCTCCATGCCTACAATAGAGCCTGCTTTCCTCACCAGTTTGTCCAGGCGTGAGGCGTCCTCCTTCTTAATGCTGCCTCCCCAGCACACCACCCCATAGAAGAGGGCGCTCGCCACAACCGTCTGATAGAACATCTGCAGCATCTTATTGCAGATGTTGAAGGACGCCAGTCTTCTAAGGAAGTATAGCCGGCTCTGTCCTCTCTTGCACAGAGAATCAGTATTGGCAGTCCAGTCCAATTTATCATCCAGCTGCACTCCCAGGTATTTATAGGTCTGTACCCTCTGCACACTGTCACCTCTGATAATCACGGGGTCCAGGAGGGGCCTGGGCCTCCTAAAATCCAGCTAATTAATGAGCAGAGAGATGGCTTCAAGTCAACACCAGTCACAAGGATAGAAAAGAAAAAAAATAAAAGCACGAAGAAGCATCCTGTAGTAACTACAGGGGGATAAAATTGATGAGATATAGCATGAAGTTATGGGAAAGAGTAGTGGAAGCTAGGTTAAGAAGTGAGGTGATGATTAGTGAGCAGCAGTATGGTTTCATGCCAAGAAAGAGCACCACAGATGCGATGTTTGCTCTGAGGATGTTGATGGAGAAGTATAAAGAAGGCCAGAAGGAGTTGCATTGCATCTTTGTGGACCTGGAGAAAGCATATGACAGGGTTCCTCAAGAGGAGTTGTGGTATTGTATGAGGAAGTCAGGAGTGGCAGAGAAGTATGTAAGAGTTATACAGAATATGTACGAAGGAAGTGTGACAGTGGTGAGGTCTGTGGTAGGAGCGACGGATGCATTCAAGGTGGAGGTGGAATTACACCAGGGATTGGCTCTGAACCCTTTCTTATTTGCAATGGTGATGGACAGGTTGACAGACGAGATTAGACAGGAGTCCCCATGGACTATGATGTTTGCTGATGACATTGTGATCTGTAGCGATAGTAGGGAGCAGGGTGAGGAGACCCTAGAGAGGTGGAGATATCCTCTACAGAGGAGAGGAATGAAGGTCAGTAGTAACAAGACAGAATACATGTGTGTAAATGAGAGGGAGATCAGTGGAATGGTGAGGATGCAGGGAGTAGAGTTGGCGAAGGTGGATGAGTTTAAATACTTGGGATCAACAGTACAGAGTAATGGGGATTGTGGAAGAGAGGTGAAAAAGAGAGTGCAGGCAGGGTGTAATGGGTGGAGTAGAGTAGCAGGAGTGATTTGTGACAGACAGATATCAGCCAGAGTGAAAGGGAAGGCCTACAGGATGGTAGTGAGACCAGCTATGTTATATGGGTTGCAGACGGTGGCACTGACCAGAAAGCAGGAGACAGAGCTGGAGGTAGCAGAGTTAAAGTTACTAAGATTTGCACTGGGTGTGACAAGGATGGATAGGATTAGAAATGAGTGCATTAGAGGGTCAGCTCAAGTTGGATGGTTGGGAGACAAAGTCAGAGAGGCAAGATTGCGCTGGTTTGGACATGTGCAGAGGAGAGATGCTCAGTATACTGTATTGGGAGAAGAATGCTAAGGATAGAGCTGCCAGGCAAGAGAAAAAGAGGGAGGCCTAAGAGAAGGTTTATGGATGTGGTGAGAGAGGACATGCAGGTGATGAGTGTAACAGAACAAGATGCAGAGGACAGAAAGATATGGAAGAAGATGATCCGCTGTGGCGACCCCTAACAGGAGCAGCCGAAAGAAGAAGAAGAAGCATCTCATGCTGCACTTGCAGGTGTGTTAGAAAACAAAATTTGTCTGTCCTCCTGTAAGCTAGCTAATTGCCATTACAACTGAAGTTTACAAAGGGTAATAGAATGTCATTATATGTAACAGTTTTGATATCTAGGGTTTTACAGATATTATTTGATATGACAATACCTGGCTGTTACATGTTTGAAGATTATTTATTACCACCATATAGATGTCAGGGTCTCTACATGTTGCTAAAGGCTGCTAACGTTAGTCAACAGATGAAGTGCTCTGAGTGTTGTTGCGATGAAAAAATGTTTTCAAATTTCACCAACACATACAGGCTATTGTTCTTACTTTTTACATGTTGGCTGAATCGTAGAAAAGCACCTGCAAGCAACTTTGACATAAACAAAGAACAATTAGCGCAGACAAACTTCAATTTTTGGTTAATTTTATTGGTAGCTAACATGACTAATCTAGTTAAATGTCTTAGTGCTGTCTGCTGTCATTGGAAGGACAAAATGAATTTTAGATAAATTCTTAAGTGTAGGTGATATATTCACTGTTCATTATTTAATTTCCAAATATTTTGATTCATTTTGAGCCTGTGTTTACGGCTTTAAGTATGTTTATAAAGCATATTCGGTAGAAGTAGTGGCAGTAGTAGGAGTAGAAAATTCTGCTCAGTTTTTAGTCATACAGTGGCTGCACAGATAAGAAAACAGTTTATTGTTGGATCTCCAGCTGAGTTCACAATGCCTGACCTTACAACATTAAATATTAAATCCTGTCAAAGCACTGTGCTCTCTCCGTGACCAGTCTTAATGTCCTACTTGACAATTATATCAGTTCTGAATCACACTTTGTTCATTATCTTTAAAATATAGCATTGTGCTTCGGGATTGGTAACTTCTAGAGTATTAACTAGAGAGAAGATAAAAGACTAATGTTTTTTAGAAATAAGAAGATTAGTTTGAATGCATCTTAGCTGAACTCAATTAGCTGCAGAGGAGTAGACTTTGCTTAAGAGGTAGCAATGGCAGAGAAAATGTGATGAACATGGAGCAACCTAGTGAAAGAAGCAAGAAACACTCCGTATGTGTGTGGTGACACTGGCACATCTAATAATGACAGAAAGGGTAACTGAAAAAGTGATCAACTATGGAAAAAAGTAATTACTGTAAAAAAAAAAAGGACAATGAAGTAGAGCAAATGGAGCAAAAGGGTAAAGGGACCTATGCTTTTGACCTATAGGAAGAATGAAATGGTGGAGAAATAAGTTTTTAAAAAGAGAGTAAAGGACACATGTAAAGGAGAAGAAGTTATCATTTTGACTACATCTTGGTTCATAGATTTATAAGATTTCTAAGTTCAAAATGTACAATGATGGGAAACTGTGTTGGAGCCGAAGAAAATTAAGAAACCCAGAGAAATTCTCTATGAACTTTGAGAAAAGACTAGAGAAGATGGGCTTAACAGACACAGAATGTAAGTCAGAGTTGTAATTACAAACACATAGTGCTTCAAAAAGATAATAAAAGAGTTGTGAGTAATGGTGGAGATTGTGCAAAAAATGCAAAATAATAGAGAGCAAGAAATTATGTGGCATCATTGTCTGAAATGCATTCATATTTTATTGTTTTGATATTTCCCTTATGTTCTGATATATATATTTTTGTTTGTTTTGATTTTTTATTATTCTCTTATTTTTCAATGCACTGGCATTGTGTCTGAAGATGTGGTCTATTCATGAGAAACAGAAATGTAATTTTTTTTTATGTTTGGGCATACGTTTCATTTATTAAAAATGAAGTTTAAAACATTTATTACATTTTTATTTTTTAATTACATTGGTATTACACCATTTTATTTGCCTCTTATTTATTTTTTGCTTGTGGTGCCACAATTTTGTGTAGTTCTTTGATGGCCACAGCCAATATGACTGTGGCTTTTCCACCTGTTGCTTAGCACGTGATGGAACTTCTACATGATGTATGACTTTATACATATTTGGTAATTTAGATAGCAAGTTTTGGATAAAATAAGAAATCTTTGACAAATTTTTCTTAGTTCTAGCTTAATTGGGGAAATATATTTAGTTTGCTTAGGATCTTTTTGGTCATGTTTTCTGACTTTGAATTAAGGGCTTCATTTTGGTTTGACACTTATGTTTTTGTTCTTTCAGTTTAGACCTTTAGTTCTGCTTCTTGACTCTCTGTTCTAGTTTTCCCCTACATTACTCTTCTGATCCATTCAATCCTATTGTCTTTGGAGAAGCCAGGTTCTACCTTGGCCACAACAGCAATGTGGCATACATCAGTGCAGCATGTAACATCAGCACAATTGTAATTTGCAAGAAGGCCATGCACAGCAAAGTGTACAACACTCAACTAATCAAAGGAAAAACTTGTGTTTGAATGACAAAAAAAAAAGAATTATGTTCCATTTTTGGTTTCATCATAGTAAAGTACAGACAGATCAATAACAAATTCTGTATGCCTACTCATCTCCAATTATTCTTTTACCAACCCCAAAAGTAAAGCTTCTAAAATCTCTGTTCACACAACATTTTAAAAAATTTACTTGTTGCTTCCAGCTCACCCTTCCTAAGAAGCTATTTATCAAGCACATAAAAATATCAATTTACACAAAATATGTTACACAGTTGTCAAAAATTAAAACAGGAGTAAACAGCACATAACATTAAAATGCCCTGACAGGCCCTGACATTAAAACAGATGCTACTCATGCACTGAACCTGTGCTTTCAGTGTAAGACCCTGTCTATTTTTATTCATTCTTAATGGGTTTAAATACCACAATACTGAAAGCAAACAAGCAAAATAAACAATTTGCAAAATTCAACCAGATTTAAGCAGCTAAGATGAAAGAAGGCAAACAAATTGGAACAGAAGAAAATTGGACTCATTGTGATAAAAAGGCTGCTAGTTTTCACGTGACAATTTATTCTTGATAGAATTGATGATGATTATGATGATAGAAGATGCAGCTGTAGCAGCAGAATCAAGTGTATGTACAGTAAAATTCATACCTTACTCCATTGTTTTTATCTTAATATCGCCACTGTGATTACTGGCAAGGAAAATATTTGTTGTAGTATGGCTATTGGTGATTATTAAAGAAATTATTAAAGCACCAGTGAGGAGTATAGGACTTCATGAGCCAAAGGCTTAGATTTAGAGGATAAGGGTGTTTGAAATGTGTACTGGCATGAAAAGAGAAGGTATCAACTCCAAAGACGAAAAAAAGTGTTGTTAACAGTTGGTGAGGACAGAAAATTTCTGAAAAAAAATACTAGATGGAAAGAAGAAATGTTCAGGCCCATTGTAAGAAAAGAATGTCCAGTGAGACAAAAATACACAAGGGTGAGTTAGAAAGAACACAATTCAGTTAACAAGAGTAAAGCAACATAAGACTGAGGACCCGCAGGGATGAACAATAAAGGAACATATTATGCTGCTGAATCACCAAGGAATTTCACTGCAACAATAAGACAAATAATGGGGAAGACAAGTGGTGCTCTATCCATTGCAAATCTTTACTAGTCATATTTTCAGTTTGTGCTGTAGAAACTATTGATCAGCCTTCTCTGTCACAGGTACTGAGTTCCATATTAATCATCACAAATAGTCCCAGTCATAACTTTGAGGAATATCCATCTAGCAAGCAAACATTCATGATGAACATGTTTATAACAGATTGTAAGGTGACTGATAAAGTGGATTCTGATCATTATGTGACTGTTCTTCTAGAAGCTTGTTTTCTTATTTTGTTTTGAGTCTTGAGGAATCAGTGAGCTTTAGAAGAGTGACACCATAAAACTTTGTGCATAAACTGATCAGCACTGGATTAGAAATTCTTGCCCAATATCGATCTCACCAACTATGGAAAAACCTAGTATGTCACATCTTTTCAAGTTTTCTGCAAATTGAGAAAATTATGTCGCCCTTATAATTAATGATCTCTAGATTTCATTTTTCCTTCACGTACACAATATTGTTTTTTCACGAATCAACAACACCTGCCATTTAAATCACACAGTCACAGCATTTAAATCACATGATCGTAATCCAATGTTTTCATTGGTAGGCAGTCTTTCCTCATTGGTCAGTGGAGTTCCTAGGTTTTTGTCTTGCAGTATGTAAAATACTGTGTATATACTAGCTTCTTCCATCGTGCTATGACTGGAATGAAGACATAATTGGCCATCACCACTACCGTATAACATCAGGAAATACCTAGTAACTCCAAAAGCTAAAAAAAACTAGGTTACTAGGTTTTTTCATTGCACATAAGCAATATCCCCAAGCCCTTACATTCCCGTTATCTCAAAATCATGCTGTTTCATCTTCTCCATATTTCCCTACTCTCTAACGGTAATGCATACATTCCACATTTATGTTTTTATCCCAGAGAAACATAACTTCCAGGACATGTATTCTAAAATGTCAACTCCTTTTTGTGTGAAGTATAATTTTGGTCCTGAGTGGAGTGTTGCTTCCTCACAACTCTTGCATCCTAGTTTGTCTCCTGGATGGGTGGCTTCATTGTGAAGTCGGAATGTTTTTCCTTTAATCATATTGCTCCATTTGGGGATTTTGCCATCCTCCTACTCCATCCAAACAAATGCCGTCAGATTCAATGATGATTACCTAATGACCTGATCCTCAAAAGACCTGAACTTTACTGCACCGTTACACAAACCTGGTGCCCACTTTGCACCCTATAACCATTTTATCTGACTCCTTAGATTGAGTAGATTTGAAAATGAATGTGAAAGTAATAAGAAGGCATTTGTGGATTTTGGCTAGTGATAATATTTGCCCCACATCCTTCTGTTCTGTGCAAAGAAGAGCACTAATGAGACAAAAGTATCTACAAAGCATATGTGCTTTCCTTTTCTATGTATTACCTTGTCTGATGCTCAGTGTGTGTAATGCATGCTTCTTAAGATGTGACTTTCATCACTTACTGCTTGGACTTTTTAATGATCTAATCTGGCCTGCATTAATTATGATTTGCACTAATAGAGTAGGAGGCATTTGTTTGTTTTAGTGGTGTTATATCTGTGTTACATTATGACATCAATTTTATTATGCATTGATTATGTGGAAAAATAGACTTGAAAATACGAAAATAATGCAAATGTAAATGTCATTAGTATAGAATTCAAAGGTTTGGGATGTCAGGATGGTAAAAGCCAATTATTCCATAAGGGGGCCCTGCTGACAAACTCCATTTCCAAAGCATTTGTGCATGTGTTTTAAGCAAATGACTACAGCATAGAATTACATGTTCTTTTCATGGCGCTCCTTTGCTTGATCTCAAGGCTGTGATCCTAAATAAACACTCCACCCCCTCCATGGCATTTATAGATTGACATCTTGTTCAAATTCTAGTTATGAATGCATAATGAGGAGCAAACAAAAATGAAAAACCCTACCAAATGATGTCAGATAGCTTTAGATAAATATGAGACATCACTTTCCTACTGAAATTATAGAAGGTGGGTTAGGACTCTTCCAGTTGAATAAGAAAAGCTGCCGTGTAGGCAGTGCATTGTGGGATATCACAATAGAGGTTGCATAACGTTATTCAATCCAAACGTATTGTAAATCTCAAAATTAGGGTATTACGCAGTCAAGAGTGTTTGAGAATCCAATACTATTTAACAGATAAGCAACTACTTTTTCCAAAAATGGTCCAAATGAGGCAGGCATATGATGACGTGGTTTACAGTATGGATTTTGCCTCTGATAGATTTTAGATAACTTGAGCCAAGATAGATCTGTATGATGTAAATTTTAATCTGAATTACACAATGCATTGCACGGATTGAAGAAAAGTACATTTTGCCTATGACTGTATTCTATTCGTTATCATAATTTTTAACTAAAAGTCTCTATTCCAGTTATTGACTAAGATCATCTAGGGCTTTGAGATAAGCTGATAGAGTCTGAACATAATTCCAATATCTTCATCAATGCTAGCTAGTATTTTATTGAGCTGGTTTCTTTTCTTGTACATAGAAGCTTCTAACTTGTATATAGAAAAAGTACTGTTATTGGAAGATTATATTGGAGGCATATCTGATCAAGGGATGTGTACACAGTTCCTATATAAAGGTCTCTAAGAGCCTGGATTCCTAGTGACTTCCACAAATGAAATGCTCTGTAAAAGTTTATGAAGACTGGGATATATAGTATTCATGCATGCATCTTGTCCTGAAGTGTCTTCTATGTTGGTTCATATTTTGAGAGAATGGTGTATCTGTGTGTGCAGAAAAAAATTTTCACAGAGCTGAAAGGGGATATCTGTTTGCTGAGTTTGGTCCCAATATATGTACCTTGAGAAAATTATTTTTATTACAGTCAGAAGCTTCTGTTCTCATAAACATATACATTCTAGCTATTTCACACTAACATCTGGAAACAGACAGGGCTCTTCATTGTCATCAATGCTTTTTATACTTTCCGTTAGATAGATAGATAGATAGATAGATAGATAGATAGATAGATAGATAGATAGATAGATAGATAGATAGATAGATAGATAGATAGATAGATAGATAGATAGATACTTTATTAATCCCAAGGGGAAATTCACATACTCCTGTCTATGTGACTCCATAAGCAGACAGAGATAAACGGGATGAACTTGAAAAAAAAAACTCTGTCTGTGGCGATGACATTGGATGAATTTCATAATATGTCTTGGTTCAAAAATAACAAAGTAGGAGTGTACTTTTTCCCCCTGAGAACAGTTTTGCACATCTGACTAAACTTGAGCAATTTTTGCTGAAAATCTCAGAACAGTTTAAATATCTTGAAGTTTACATTGGTTCCATAATCTGAGTGAGTGAAGCACAATTGGGTTATTAGTATATTGCCGATACCTTGCATTAGTATCTTAACATCATTATTCAGAAGTGAAATTGGTCTGTATGATGCACATTGTAATAAGTCCTTATTTTGTTTAGGAAACACGGTGATTAATGCTTGGCGAAAAGTTTGAGGTAGAATTTGATTGTCTCTAGCTTCTGTAAATGTTGCTAATAGGAGGGGAGCTAGCTGAGTGGAGAATTTCTTATAAAATTCTGCAGGATAGCCATCAGGGCCTGCTGCTTTCCTGCCTTGAAGTGACTTTATAGCATCTAGTAATTCTGATAGCGGCAAAGGTTTATCCAGTTCCTCCGCACTAAAAGTATCTATTTGTGGTAACTGTAATGTATCCAGAAATCCATTAGATTGTGTGTTGTCTTCTTTAAACTCAGTAGAATATAAGGATTTATAGTACAGTAATCCCTCGCTATATCGCGCTTCGACTTTTGCGGCTTCACTCTATTGCGGATTTTATATGTAAGCATATTTAAATATATATCGCGGATTTTTTGCTGGTTCGCAGATTTCTGCGGACAATGGGTCTTTTAATTTCGGGTACATGCTTTCTCAGTTGGTTTGCCCAGTTGATTTCATACAAGGGACGCTATTGGCAGATGGCTGAGAAGCTACCCAACCAGAGTGCGTATTACGTATTAAATAAAACTCCTCAAATATATTGTGAGCACGGGGGCTGTTCGCACCCCTAGAGGATACGGCCGCTCTTCAAAAAACGCTGCGCCAAATTAACATAATTTTGGACCAATATTTTTAAGTGCCTCTCAGACAGCCTTGGTGTCATAATCCCTCCTAACCCATTAACAGCTGTGTTTGATTGCAAACTGTGATTGCATTCACTACACTTTTGGCACGCAGACTTATTTTGCTAAACTGGAAGAATCCTAACTCTCCTCTTTTAAGTCAGTGGGTAACCGATGTTTTATACTATTTGAAATTGGAAAAAATTAAATATTCATTTAGAGGATCTGTACAGAATTTTTTAAAATCCTGACAGTATATAATCAAAAAATATTTTAGAATAAGCTCTTAAAGCACCGAGGAAGTAATTATCTCCGCATTTCTTTTTCCTCTCCATTCATCTCTACTGGCCTATTAAACTCATCAATTTAGGTATGTTTACAAGCCTTAAGTTTTACCCCGTTGGCCATGCTCTCTCTCTCAGGGCTGGTGATCGACTTGTTTTTCAATCCTATTTTTTGTAAAAATTCATCGATTTGTATGAATGATTACAATAATATTAATAAAATTAAAAAAAATATCTAGAAGTTTAAGTCACAGAAGAACTTAAAGATCTATTCAACAGCATCAGACAAGACATTAGTAGATGGTCTATTCATCACACTGTAGCTGGGAGAAATAATATTGGTAAAAAGAATACCCTTCCTAAGCTCTTATGCCTTATCTCTTTAAAGTAAGACTATATCTTAACAAATCCTTTTTGATGCACTTATATTTTCATTAATTCAGAACACAAACATCCTATGTATTGAAAAAATGATGTAAGAATTAAAGCAGACATGACCATGGCAGTGACACATCTGCTTTAAGGGCATAGAGAGCACTGCCCCCCTCCATCCTACAGTTGCTCAAAATATAAATAAGTAGTAAACTTCAGTATTCAGCTTATTCTTAAAATGATTGTAGCATACACAGGATGTAGCTGAAAGTGCTTTTACAATCTGTCAAAGAAATATGATGAAGAAAAGCAAATAAAAATTAGATAATAATAATAAATAAATAACATGCAAGCAACTTGCAGGGAAAACTTGGGTGTTGGTAGCAGGATTGGCACTCCAACCACAGTTTAAAAAAACCTCATACTGGTCCAGTGTAGTGCTGAGGTGTCACCCATTGCATGGCTGCACTCGGTCCCAATCCAGGTGGTTTGTCATGTGGTGGGTGCGGCTCCTCTCTCTCCCTCTCAAGATACAATAAAATAATCTTTACATATGATAAATATATAATTAATGGAGAAGTAGAGTCTTATACATAGAATTCGTGTATATGTCTCTAACAATGAATCTGATAAGGTAAAACGGCTGTAAGGGCAAAAAAAAACCAAAAAAAAAATCAAAATAAGCCAAATATGTAGGGGTTCTAAGGTCAAAACACTGCCAAGGACCTACTGGGAATTCTACTTAACATTAATGACCTTAAGTAGTTCTATATTGTTTTTTTAGGCTTTGTCTTAGAGAATTCAATACAGTTGGTCTCGTGTGAAGTTGGGGTATCCGCTTTCATTCAAAAATCACAGATGGCTATACAGGACTTTCATCAGGTGGTGATGGCTCTCATGACCAGAAAAGAAAACAGAGCAAAGTAGAGATTCATTAAAAAGATTGTAAATTCACTGAAGACTATGATAATGCTGGGCATATTGTGTCCTGTAGGGGTTATTACTGCACCACAAACCCACAGATGCAACTTCATCACACTGTCCTGGGTTTGAGTTAAAGGTGTTTATTTCAGACAATACCTTCACAGGGTTTCACTTTCCTTCCTTCTAGACTTAGTGTCTCCTCCTACACCCCCCTATGCAGTGTCATCCACCTCCTCCCAACTCTGACCACCCAGTAGACAGATGCTGCCCCTTTTATGTCATACCCAGGAATGTTTCCTACTCCTGAAAGTAGGGACAGTCCTCCCCAGAAGCTCACTCTGTCAGTGTGCAGGGAACCCAGCAGGGCCCCACAGGACCGCAATTCCCAAAAACGCTTTACAGATGTAGGAATGGGCTATGCTGGCTCAGGAATGCTGCATTCCAGTGTTTCAGGTGCTCTTTGGGGGCAAACCTCCCAAGTCCATCCATTACATCCCTGCCATGTAATGGTATGGAGTTTATCCTGGCTGAGATGCTGGCTCAGCCCTGCCATCCATCACAATATCTAGTTTATTAAAAGTGGAACTAGTTATGAAAAAGTGAAATTAAAAAAGTTTGCTTTTAAAGTTTTTTCCAAGGTATTAATTTGTAAAATATTTCCCATTTTTGGTATATAACTACAAAGGCCATCTCACCACTTCTTTTATGTTTAGTTCTTGGAACAATAAGCTGACCACTATTAGAAGATCAAAGGTTACAATTTGAAATGCAAGGGGGGCAGGCATTTCAAAACATATAAAGGAGCAAGATTATTTAAAACTTTATATATTATTAGTAATATTTTAAAGTTCATTCTAGAGGACACACATAACCAGAATAACCACTCTAAAACTGGTGAGATGTACTCTGATCTTATTTTTCCGGTTAAGATTCTTCCTGCTGCGTTCTGAACTACTCTGCAGCTGATTGATGTTTTTCTTAGGTAGACCAGTTAGGAGTGCATTACAGTAATCTATCCATCTAAAAACAAAAGCATGAATTCATTTCTCAGGATCTTGCATTGTTATAAGAGGTCTATGTTTTGCAATGTTCCTTAAATGGAATAAGTACGGACAGCTGCGGTAATTGCCTCCATGCATGTTAAACGCAATTAGAAAATTTTCTCAAAAACATCTTCACGGCCTCACAGATTTTTTTAATCAAACACCTACACTCATGGACACGGCACAAACACCATCATCAAGTTTGCAGACGACACAACCATCATAGGTCTTATCACTGACAACGATGAGACGGCCTACAGAGAGGAGGTGCTGGCATTGAGTAATTGGTGCCTGGATAACAACTTGTCTCTTAACGTCAGCAAAACCAAGGAGATGATCGTGGACTATCGGAAACAACACCAGGCCATCATCTAGAAGTTGAAAGGGTTAACAGCTTCAAGTTCCTCGGAGTAAGCATCACCAAGGATCTCTCGTGGACCCTTCACATAGACACTGTGGTTAAGAAAGCTTGCCAGCGGCTCTACTTCCTGAGGAGGCTGAGGAAGTTTGGCATGAATGCCAACATCACCTCAAACATTTACAGGAGTGTGGTCGAGAGTTTGCTGACGGGCTGCATTACCGTCTGGTATGGAAGCTGCTCTGTCAGCAGCCGGAAATCACTACAGAGAGTGGTGAAGGCAGCAGAGCACATCACGGGCAAGAGTCTCCCTGCCATTGAAGACATTTACCGCCATCGGTGCTTGCGTAAGACAAGCAGCATCATAAAGGACCACAGCCATCCAGCACACCAGCTGTTCTCCTTGTTACCGTCTGGCAGACGATACAGGAGTCTGGCTGCTCGGACTACAAGACTTAAGAACTGTTTTTACCACCAGGCCATTCAACTCCTCAACAGCAACACCTGAACACTTACACACACTTACATTTCACCTACATTACATTACACCTACATTGCACTACTCACACACAAACTGTACCTGCACACACTCTGAATACTGACTGGAACATGCATCTGCACTTTATGGAATATGCATCTGTACTTATAAAACATTATCTGTGCAATAACTGTTATTTGTACTTGCTGCTCATTCAACTCATATTGCTCTATAACTTCTTTTAAAACTTACACATTTTATTTTATATGGCTTGTCTGTTTTTAACTTGTAATTTTTTTTTAATTATTTTTTAGCTTTATTGGATCTTGGCTGATTGACTTGTTTTTCTCGTCATACACATGTCATTGTATGTTGAGCCTGTGTTAACCTATATATGACAAATAAACCTAAACCTAATGCACATCACCACACTTGCCATTACTCTTTTTGATGTACTGTATTTTTTATTTAGATTTTCATGTCCTTCAGTGAATGTTTTGTCCATTTCAAACATATTATGGAGGCATTGTGTGTAATGCAAGAACCAATTTTGATGGTTTTCCAGTCTATCAAATGGCCCACTCACTCCAAAAGGGTTCAGTTTAGGGTGGACAATTAACCTCTCACACATGTCTTTAGATAACAGACCTGGGCACAGTTTGTGGGTGTAATGTGGCCCATGGTCAGGCCCGTGGAAGGAGATGACAGCAGGTACTTGCCTGGGTATGTCAGTCTCCATCACAGCTAGATGTGGCTCTGAAGACACAGTACCAAAATTGATTATGCATGGGAAACTGCAGGAGATTGCTTCAGAAAGGACGAGATGTAAAAGAGGGAAACTATGAGGGACTGATTCAGAGAAAGAGATGATAGAAATTGTTCGTGTTATATTGAATAAAGTAAGACAACACCAGTTGTTAATCTGCATCTTGTGCAGACACAACACAAATGAGTGGTAAAAAACAAAGTTGATGAGGAAAACAGATCATTCAACAAATCCTTGACTCCTAAGTATTTTTTCACTGAGGTTAGCGGTAGAGCAACCAGTTTGATATGTAAAGAACACATCACTGCATTTAAAGACTGCAACTTGAGCTATCACTTCAAGACCAAGCACACCAAAAATACAGAAATTTATCTGAAGAGGAGAAGGTGAGAACTGCAGTGGAACTGTTAGTTAGAATGCAAAAACAGCAAAGTCTTTCTACAAAGCTTTATACAGCAAAGATACAGTAATAAACATCTATATAATACCTATCAAAATTGTCAAAAGAAGCAAATCGTTTTCTGGTGTAGAATTTGTTAAAGACTGCTGACTGGGGTCGACAGCAATCCTCTGCCCAGAGAAGAATGATACGTTTGGTGAAAAATGTTAACTTCTTCTCCTTGGCCTTGGATGAGAGCTGTGATGTTTGTGATGCAGCACAGCTGCTAATTCCTGTGAAAGGAATAACAAAAGATTTTGAAATGATGAGGAACTGTAGGCTTCTTTGCAGTCAACGGAAGGGACCACAACTGCTAAGGATTTATTTACTGAAGTCAGAACATGCATGCAAAAAGTAGGAAAAGTTAGTTGGTGTGACAAATGATGGTTCTCCTTATTTGACAGGGAAAAATGTTGGACTTTTAAAAAGGATGCAGGAAAAAGTGGCTGAGATTAACCCAGCCCAAAAACCCATTTATTTACATTGTGTAATTCACCAAGAAGTGGTATGTAAATCAGTGCTGAAAATTAATCATGTGGTTGATGTTTTAAAAAGTACTGTGAATTTCATCAGGGCTAGGGTATTAAATCACAGTTTGTTACACTGTTGGAGGAGTATGAGACTGATCACACTTATCTGGGCTACTGCATAGGTCTCAGGTGGCTCAGCTTGGGCTAAGTGCTCAAACAGGTCTGGGATCTGAAATCAGAGATTTGGGAGTTTTGTCAAATGAAAGAAACACCTATCACTGAAGTAAGCAGCACTGAGTGGCTATCAGATTTAGCATTTGCTGTTGATGTGATTGCACTCATAAATTAACTGAATTCAAAATTGCATGGCAAAGGCCTCGTTTCACATGATATGCACAGCCTGGTCAAGGCCATCATGATGAAGCTGCTGCTTCTCTTTAAATAAGCAGCCTTCCCACAGTGACAGGGAGAAATCTATCTGCTGATCAGCTTAACAGATATGCAGCGATCCGGGCACTGCATGGTGATTTTTCTAGGTGATTTGAAGACTACAAAGCAGTGGAAACTGAAATGTTCACCATTTCTTCTCCTTTTATATGTGATGTGCACAGTGCCCCCAGGAAGGTACAATTCAAACTTATGGAGCAGATTGAGGAGACCCTGGAAAGGTGGAGATATGCTCTAAAGAGGAGAGGAATGAAGATCAGTAGGAACAAAACAGAATACATGTGTATAAATGAGAGGGAGGTCAGTGAAATGGTAAGGATGCAGGGAGTAGAGTTGGCGAAGGTGGATGAGTTTAAATACTTGGGATCAACAGTACAGAGTAATGGGGATTGTGGAAGAGAGGTAAAAAAGAGAGTGCAGGCAGGGTGGAATGGGTGGAGAAGAGTGTCAGGAGTAATTTGTGACAGACGGGTATCAGCAAGAGTGAAAGGGAAGGTCTACAGTATGGTAGTGAGACCAGCCAGGTTATATGGGTTGGAGACGGTGGCACTGACCAGAAAGCAGGAGACAGAGCTGGAGATAGCAGAGTTAAAGATGCTAAGATTTGCACTGGGTGTGACGAGGATGGACAGGATTAGAAAGGAGTACATTAGAGGGTCAACTCAAGTTGGACGGTTGGGAGACAAAGTCAGAGAGGCGAGATTGCATTGGTTTGGACATGTGCAGAGGAGAGATGCTGAGTATATTGGGAGAAGGAAGCTAAGAATAGAGCTGCCAGGGAAGATAAAAAGAGGAAGGCCTAAGAGAAGGTTTATGGATGTGGTGAGAGAGGACATGCAGGTGATGGATGTAACAGAACAAGATGCAGAGGACAGAAAGATATGGAAGAAGAGGCAACCCCTAATGGGAACAGCCGAAAGAAGAAGAAAGCCTTGCAGTCTGATGCATTGCTGGCAGAACGCTTCAAGTCAGTGCTGTTATTGGCATTCTAGAATTCTCTCAAAAAGGAGAATTTCCCACACTTGAGAAGAATAGCTCAGAGAATGTTTGTCAACTTTGGATCAGCATACACATTTGAACAGACATTCTCACTAATGACATTCAACAAATTCTGGTAGACGCCTTCTCTCAGTGTAATAAGTGTATATGTTTAATATGTCACTGTGCTCTGTGAAAATATATGTTATAAATCTGCCTTTTTCTACTCACAAGCACAATTGACACAGAGCCAGATTTAGCACAGGGGTTCACCATATAAGAAGACAAGACAGTTAGGGACAACTGTGAAATGGGCAGTCAGAATGAAGACCATTGCATGTTATTTTCGTGTGTCAATGTCAAAATGAAACTGTATCTTCTTTTGCCTTGTTTGGAATGGCATGATTAACCTAAATGGGGGCCTTCACATGAAGAAAGAGTATAAAGCCTTGGAACATTGCCTGGCTCACCTTTGAAGCAGATGGACAGATGGGGGATAATGTCATCTGATCCTGAAAATCCATCCAATGCAGCGGGGAAAATGGCAGACTCTATACATCGGGGCCCTCTCCCGAACTGGGTTCTTGCCATTGTCTTCCTTCGTCTGTTATGCAGCGTAAGCCATCATTAAAGAAAGCAAAGTTATTTTTGCTATGTGATTTCTTACCTATCACTAAGGGAGGCCTTTTTATATTATATCTATATAGTTTTCGGGTTATGTAACATGCTGCAATTACAAAAGAACTCATTCCAACAAGGGAGATAACGCCCCCTGCTGGATACAAAAGTGACAACCATCTGTCTCCTTTACTGCAAAGAGCAACATCTGGATCTACACCTGACTTCAGTGCATTGGTTGAAACTCATCAAAGACTAAGTTGTCAAAAGTACAAAGACAGTAAAACATACTATCAGTGATTTATGCAGTTATTTATATATACTTCTTATTTTGTTTTGTTTTTTTTGTTTAACACAATCAGGAATTGTAGATTGTGTTAGAAAGCATGCTGTAGTGTGTATATGTTCCATGGTTCAATAAATCAAACAAAATCTGAGATTATGTGGTTTATAATCATTTTATTATGGTGAAAAAAAGAAATATAACATGTTTACCATAATGTAACATTTGACAGAATGTGTTCAGCCATCCTCAACAAGATGGTTTTCTCATGTAGCCCCCATAAAAAAATAGTTGCACACATCTGCTTTAGAATGTGGGAGAAAACTCATGTGGTGAGAAAGCTGTGGAGCTGTGAGGGAACAGCATTATCGGATAAACCACTAAGCACTCTCAGTAACATGAGCTGACTTTCCACTTATGCAAAACTGAATTTGTTTAAACACCATGCCCTTACAACCCTGACCATTAGGCAGCTTTAAATGATGGATCTGTATAAAGCATGATGGAGTTATATAAAGCACTCTGTTCTCATGCTCCCTAGGAGCCATTTCACAATCCGCTTTTTCACTTCTGTGGTCACAGATAGCCGGAGTCCACTTGACAGCACCAGGCACAGTTCAGGATTTGATACTGGATGGGTCACATTCAGGGCCATATTAACGCATGGGTATGCTGGGCAGTTGCCAGGGACCCCATGCTAATCTATGTATGTTGTGACTTGCTGAGTGGTTGTGTAGGTAGGGGCCCCAGTGCACTGCTGCTATAGTGCTGTTAAGATGGCCCTGGTCACACTCAAAAATCACTCAGAAACATTCATACTACATGCTGCACATCACTAGTCAAGTTAAACTGTACATCTTTGAGATGAAAGTGTCTCTTAAATGTGAATAATCCTTGATCATTGTGAAGTTGTCATTTCTTTCTAACCTATTGCTAACTTATTTTGCAGAAAGAATCATTAGCCTGTCAAATTACAGTTACAATATCTCAAACGTCATTAAGTTCTACCACTCTGTTACATTTTGTCCTTATTTAAAGGAAAAAAGATAATAATGCTGTCAAAATGTAATGTGCTGAGTAGAATCCATTTGTCAATACATTTTCTGAACATACCTTTTCTAGCCAGTAGCCATAATGACCAGCAGCTACTTCCATAGAACTATGTGCAAGGCAGGAAAAAAACACTAGATATAATGCCAGGCCATTGCTTGGCATACAGCTCATATTTAGGGTTGCGAGTCAGTCTATGTTTCCTGGGGAAGGGTGTCAGGGCTCCGGTTTGGAGGTAGGGTGAGAAGCACAGACGTTCGGGAGGAACGCTTAAAGGCTTCTGCATTAAAACGAGCCAGATGAGTTGGTTGAGGCATCTGATTAGGATGCCTCCTGTACACCTACCTGAGGAGATGTTTCAGTCATGTACAACTGGAAGGAGACCTCGGAGCAGACCCAGGACATGCTGAGGAGTACCTCAGTTTCCCCCCTTGAAGGAGTTGGAGGAGGTGGCTGGGAAAAGGAAAGTTTGGGCATTATTACTTAGACTTCTGCCCCTGCAACCCAGATCATAATAAGCATCAAAGTGTGGGTGGATGGATGGATGGATGGATGGTCAATGTCACTGCATGTCTTGGTATGGTGGGATGAAAGGCAGCAGACCCATAAGAGAACATGTAACTTCTGTACAGAAGGTTGTTCGTTGATGGAGTGAATCAGGTCCAGGTGTTAGTGCTACACTTTGTATCACCATGAATACTAGCAAATGAAATAAACTGACAGACCAAGAGGGGTTAACATGATTTTCATACGTATGTTGAAGACAGATGTGCTAGCTTTATTATACTTTTTCCTGCAAATGACATCAGAGGAGCTGTACAAATACCTGCTCTTTCAAACAAGTGCTTCCTTGTTTAGCTTGAAGTGGGTGAATAAAAAAGAACAGAGCAAAGTGTTTCTGGCCTTCCTTGACAAAGGAGTATGCAGGGACTTAAAGAACTCATTCAATACAGGCCTCCTCCTCCTCCTCCTTCTGTGCTCAAGTGTACTCTAAATGCATAGATGCATTCAGCGCATGGTCCATGTGTATTGAAATGGATATCAGGCAGCACATGGTGCTGCTCTCATGATTTAAAAATCAATATCTATGTAGACATGATGACAAAGGCCTAACAAGCCTCAGGAAATCGTCTTCTAATAGTTGGTGACTTCAAATTTGTCAATCAATTAAGAGAAACAAAACAAACTAATTTTCACAATGGCCTAGATAGTTGGATTGGTAGGCATGGCAATACGTTGCTAGTGTTAAGGGACATGTTGAATTAGAGATGAACTGCAGGGGATAACAACAGTATAAATATTTTTATCTATGGATTATTTCCCTTAAATTTAGACAAGAATCGGACCGTACTACTGTGATAAAAGATATTCAATTCATCAATCCAAAACAGGATCAGAGTGATCCCAAGTATATCCTGGCAGAAGTGTATTTTGGGGCACCAGTACATCTCATAGAAAACATGTATTGGGTTTTTTATATTGAAAGTGCCCATGTGCACTCAAGTGAAATGGATTTTTTTAGGGGGTAAAACAAGTAAACCTGAAGACAGAGCCAAATGATTTTAAAAAATTTAATAGCGGACTCCTGGTTCTATTTAGCTAATGACACAGAAGGCGAATGCATACACCTACCTTGGAGGTTAATATTTTCCTGAAGGGAAGGAGAAAATCTACACTAATAATACTACAAGGGATGTTCAAAAAGTTTCCTCACTTTTATATTTTCATTGGAAACGGTGAAGGCGGAGGAGTAGTAATTGGGCATTCATAAATGGTATGACGCTGGGAAAGCTGACTATGTAGAAAAGTGATGTAATTTGTTTTTGAAATTCTTAATAAATAGAGTTAAAAAAAAGTGCCAGAACTTTTTGAACACCCCCCATAATATAGAAATATTCATTAGGCAGTAATTGAATGACAAGACAAGCTAAGTCAGCAAAGTAATGAGTAAAGAATAAAGACAGGTATGCTTTTATAAGGAAAAAATGAAATGAAAGCAACTAAAACAGTATAACTAAACAAGAGCTAGCTGAAATCAGTGCAAAAAGGAAACAATGAACAAAAATAAATCCTCAAGTGTCAAAGACAAAATGACACCCACAACATCAATGTTGTGAATGTTTCTTATTTACAGCAAGCATTTGGTTATGATTGAATTTTCTGGTTTCAGTTTTGTTCTAGGAGTTTGCTTTATGGTTTTGGTTTGGCCATTTTCAAAGACTCTGTCCTCCAGTTAACGACTTTCACTTTGATCTTCAACCATTGTTCATTTCCTGGTTTCCAACCTATCTTAATTTCTCTTGTTTCACTCAACCATAACAATAACGCCCAAAGAAATAGCATTTTTTTGTAAAGAATAAATCTTTTATTTTATGAAGATTCTATGAGGCCCTTTTTGTGTCTATCCAGGGTTTTCGAAGGGATTTCCCCCTCTAGTGGGCATTTTTGGAAGTGCATTTGAGACTTGTGTGCTTTGGAATTCCTAGTTATAACAACATAGAGCAACTTTCAAAGACTCTGGAAAGCTACCATAGAACCAGGAGATTTCAATGCCACATGTTTTGACCTTAATTGTTTTGAATAGGGGCTTTATTTTCTGTTTTCCTTTTCTCTTTTCACAAAAATGAGTACTCATTTTACAGTTTATTTAGACCCTGTTTCTAACTCTGACATAAGTTTTGTGGTCAAAGTTTTAGTACCTTTCATATCTATCTATCTATCTATCTATCTATCTATCTATCTATCTATCTATCTATCTATCTATCTATCTATCTATCCTGGCTCTTGCCCGGCTGGGACACCTCCACGCTGGGAGGACCTGGGGAGCAAGTGTGGCCAGAGCATTACCTCCCTGGGATGCTAGATGGCAACCCCCCTGGGTTGCAGCAGTGCCTCAGACTCCAACAGGGCTTCGTGGGAGTTGGAGTTTGGTGCAGCCCTGTTGGGATCCGCAGGCGCCACCAGGGGTTGCTGCAGCAGGAGCTGCTGAGCCCTTATAAGCAGTTGTTCCACCACACCCGGAAGTGCTGCTTAAAATGAGTAATCAAGCACCTGGAGCACTTCCAGGTGCATTATAAAAGGAGCCAGCGGCCACTACTTGGGGAGCCAGAGTCGGGAGGAGGAGCGATGAAGCTTGACCCAAGGAGTGAACGAGGAGTAGGAAAAGAGTAAAGGAAGGGATTCATTGTTTGTGCTGTGCTTGTGCCGGGACTGTGTTATACTTGTGGGGAATGGGGAAGGCGTTTCCCACAAGGGAAAAAGAAAATAAAATCAAAGTGTGCATTGAACTTGTGTCCCACGCATGTCTGTGTTGGGTTCGGCTGGTGGTGCCAGCCTGATGGGCCACACTATCTATCTATCTATCTATCTATCTATCTATCTATCTATCTATCTATCTATCTACATTGTAACCATATTTGCCATCCCATTGTTAGTACAACTCCAAGTTGTCGGGGGTCATGTCCTCAGAGGTGGTTTTGGGCATTTTCTCATCCAAAAATGTATATTGAAAACACCCTTTTTTCAATTGCTTCTGTCTGTCAAAAGTCTATTTTCATATAACCTTTTTTATTTTAGCCTTTCCTGGTTTTGAATCTGCTTTAATTTTTTGCCTTTTTTTTGGCTTTGGTAACAGTGTGGTAGATCTCCTGATTTAACCTTTTTTATTTCTGATTATGTCTTTTCTCACAGTTACTTTTAAAATATTCTTGCTTGGGCTTCTAGCATAATACTAGGAAACTTTAAAACACAAAACTGTTCAGCTAAACAATTTTAACAGGAATGATTTTATTCAGGGATCAGAAGAAGAAATACAAGTCAAAACCAAGGCAAGTAAACCATAAAAGGAAATCAATCTGTTGGCAAACCAGAATCAAAACCCTAAAGTCATAGTTGTTAAGTCAAAGCAAAGTCTAATAACTAGGAAACATTAATAGTTACATTGCAAAGCTCTTTAGGGTTTTTTCTGGAAATGCATGAGGGTGACCTTTTTTGCCTTCATGGTGGTTGGCATCATGCACAATGCATGTTTGAACTGTTTCCTTTAGCAGCATAGTAACAACAATGCCATAAAATGGCAGTACCTGTGAGAAATACCAGACATCATGATACGAAATGATACGAAAACTACACTGAAACAACCAACAACTGACAGAATTAGATTCAGTGATCTCAAAAACCATAATAATCAATAAATATCCAGAACAGAGAAAAAATGAATAACATGAAACATTCACAACAATAACTCTAATAAAGATGGAGGCTTCTTTATTTTGTATTTTTATGTGGACAACTTCCACACATCTTCCTTCTGAAATAGTCTTGTTACTACTTAGACTTTATTCGTTTACTAACTTCACCATTGAATTAATACTGTTGTATGCCTGGATGCATAATGCCCTTGCTTCCTTGTCTCATTAAAATTTGTATTATGTGCATGATGCATTTTCTTGAAGGGAATTTTATTTATAAACTGCTTTTGCCTTGCTTTTGAATTAGAAGTAAATAAAACTACTTGTTATGATTGGAGGAAGCCCTTGACACACAGGGAGCAAGATACAAATATTTTTTTAATTTACAGAAAATGCGTAACTTTAGAGTAATTTCTCATGGAAATAACATATGTACCATGTTTGGGGAAAAATAACTATATCCTTTAAATCCTGTCTGAAGTCAGGAATGGCTGTAAATGTGTCACAGAGACACCAATCTAGAACTCCTTCAACTGGTGTCACCATACCCTTGAGCCTATGCGTATTCATAGACGGTCATGTCTCCCAGGGAGCTCCTGACTTGCCTGCTCTAGATGCACAGCATGCCTCCTATGCTGCCATCTTTGTGTCCTCAAGAGACCATGAGGTGTTGATCTTTCTGGTATTTCCACCCTGGCCAGCATTAAATAGTAAATGCTGAGTAATCTTTACAAGGTGCATATGTCTGTCTTCTGAGGCACATAACACACATTCGGAGCTTAGCACCCCTATTTCCCCCTGTGCTCTCACAGTTTTCTTTATCATGTCTTTGTTTTGTCAGGTATTTGGCTGAACTTAGCTCTGTCCTGTGCCATCCTGGTGGTACCTTCATCCCTAACAACTTCTTTTGAGCAGACCTGCTCTCTACCCCCCACACCAAACCATCCAACCATGATAGGTTCATTTCTCAGCCAGTGTAAATCACTGGGTCCTCTGCTTAATGCTTTTAATGGCACTCATAACATAAGGTCAGTAATGATTAAAACCAAAATCACATTTTGTAAAATGCAGAAGCCCTGTTTCCATGACAAAGGGAAAAGAGAAAGAGAAATGAGGCCAAGTGAAACACACAGCACCTATTTGTTTGTCTCTTTATGTGTTTGTCTGGTTTTTTTGCCTACCTTTCTGCATCCGTCTGCATGTCTGGGTGCACATCAGCATTTCTGTTGTGCTTGGGGTGAATCCATCTCTAATCATCTCCCTGAACAAAAACACTGTAGATTGACAGAAATGAAATCCAGTAAATGAAATAACTCAAAGATAGATAGATAGATAGATAGATAGATAGATAGATAGATAGATAGATAGATAGATAGATAGATAGATAGATAGATAGATAGATAGATAGATAGATAGATAGATAGATAGATAGATAGATAGATAGATAGATAAAAAATAAAGGAAAACCAGGGAAATACATTGATGGACTGAGAAATGAAATAAGGCAAACAATAAAATATGGTTACATGTGTAGTAAAACAAATTTACAATCTGCCACTAGAGGGTGACAAAATAAAGCATTTGTACTTATGTAAGCCAGATATAGTTGTCTCCTGAACAGATGTGACCAAGATGATTTCATCATAAAGCAACAGTGCTAAATATTCCTGTTCAGTGTCTTTTTGAAAAGGTCACTAATTACAGTTTGTGATCTTATCGTGTAAAATGTTTCCCATTGTCATGCAGTTCTTAAAAGGGAGCTGTCAAGATGTCACAGACAGACCCCAGACAGTATGTCTTGGAAAATACACCACTGAGACTACCATCATGAATGCTAGGGTTCCCCAGGGCTGTGTTCTAAGCCCCCTACTGTTCTTGTTGACTCACGACCGCTGTGCCAATTACAACTCGAATCACATCATAAAATTCGCAGACGACACAACAGTAGTGAGCTTCATCAGTAATGACGATGACTTCACATACAGAGAGGAAGTCAATCAACTCATTGCCTGGTGTGGAAAAAACAACCTGGCACTGAATGTCAACAAAACAAAAGAGATCATCATTGACTTCAGGAGAAAGCACATGCCACACCAGCCACTTACAATCCATGGAAACAGTGTGGAGTCAGTGAGAAGCACCAAGTTTCTGGGAGTGCACATTACAGATGACCTGACATGGACCACAAATACCACTTCTCTTGTCAAGAGGGCACAACAGCGACTTCATTTTCTCCGAAGGCTGAAGAGCAAACCTTCCCTCTCCTGTCCTCACAACTTTCTACAGAGGCACTATAGAAAGTATATTGAACAGCAGCATCTCAGTTTGGTATGGTAGCTGCACTGTCGCTGAACAGAAGATACTTCAAAGAGTGGTGAGGACAGCGGAGAAAATCATCGGGTCCTCACTCCCATCTGTTCAAGAATTACACTACTCACGTTGCCAGAGCAGATCCATTAAGATCATAAAAAATCCCACACACACAGCACATGGGCTGTTTGAACTTCTGCCCTCTGGAAAACGTTACCGCAATATGCACTGCAGAATGACCAGATTTAACAGGAGTTTCTTCCCCCAGGCCATCAGAATACTAAACTCTGTTAAATAACCTTTGTCCTTTTGCTCTCTTACTTACTGTGCACTGTATTACCACAAATAGGTCTTAAGTTTACATTATATTGTATTGTAATATCGAACAATATTACATTGTCTATATTGTATATATTATGTATAAATATTGTATCCATATAGTGTAATAACACAATCACTGTGAAACAATGTGCAATATTTTCTTTCATATTATATTTCACCCACTGACTGGCTTACATTTATATATATCTTTTGTTTTTATTGTTTGTACCGTGCTGCCTTGTGCTGTCTTACCTACTTTCTGTGTAAGAAGTGAAATGTTTGTAATGTCTGTATGTTGTCTTGCGTTCACTTGTCTTTTATGCACCTGTCTTTTATGTCTGCACATTGAGCCTGGAGAAGCGCAATTTTGTTCAGCTATGCATCCATTGTTGTACTGTTGTATGGTATGAATGACAATAAAGTTCACTTACTACTTACTTACTTACTTACTTGTATGTTGTTGACTTTCTGGACATTCCTTGCAGGAAGTGTAACAGGGAGAAGCAGATGCACGGCACACTAGATGGGTTACATCAGGCATGTCAAACACGCGGCCCCTGGGCCGCATGCGGCCCGCATGACAAATCCTAGCTAGCACTGAACTTGTACAAAATGATTACTATCGTTTGTGATTGAATCATTCTGCATCTTCGGTGTTACTTATTGACTTTTCTTACTTCTGCCTTCTGACAAAAGTGCGTTTTCCCATGGCATTACGGTACCGGAAACTTCATTTGCTAGTATAGCCTGTCGCTACCCGATCTGCGGTGCCTACCCGATAATTAACTATTACGACCCTGCACGATCTGCTTTTTTTTTTACTTTGCGACACGAGTCCCCATCCGATTTGTCTCGCGCACGCGCTCTCTGCTTAATTAAAATTCATTTCACGACGCTGCCCGATTTGTTCTGCGCATCTCGAATGTTTTACGACACACGAGAAAAAAAGTTACCTCGGGATTTTAATTTCTCGGTCTGCATTAACAAATAGAACTTCTGCCATTCGAGTGAGAAGGAGAAAGGAGAACGCTGTAAAGAATAGGAGCATATTGAATTTTTCTCCGGGCAGAAGAACATTTTTCATTTCTTGAAAAAATGAAGACTTTTCAATTTTACAACGACTTGAAAGAATATCTTTTACGGGAAGAATTTAGCAACAATTTAACAGTCAGAGAGCGAAGTGAAATACGACGTGTGTCCGTGAATTTTATGATTAAAGGTACTGTACGTAATGTTTATTGAATGCTTTTCAGTTTTTGAGAATACAGTATATACTGTAATATAATCTAGATATATTTAGGATTATCTGACGTTTTGTTGGGGCGACACGGTGGCGCAGTGGGTAGCGCTGCTGCCTCGCAGTTGGGAGACCTGGGGACCTGGGTTCGCTTCCCGGGTCCTCCCTGCGTGGAGTTTGCATGTTCTCCCCGTGTCTGCGTGGGTTTCCTCCGGGCGCTCTGGTTTCCTCCCACAGTCCAAAGACATGCAGGTTAGGTGGATTGGTGATTCTAAATTGGCCTTGGTGTGTGGATGTGTTTGTGTGTGTCCTGCGGTGGGTTGGCACCCTGCTCAGAATTGGTTCCGTGCCCTGTGTTGGCTGGGATTGGCTCCAGCAGACCCCCGTGACCCTGTGTTCGGATTCAGCGGGTTGGAAAATGGATGGATGGATGGATGACGTTTTGTTTAATAATTGGAATATTACAAAATTTACCATTTTAAATAGGCTGGTGATTTCAATGAACGCGCATGAATATTTTGAAATATGCAAAACTTTTAATAAATTGTGTTATTAAAAAAACTGCTCAGGTGGATGGAGTTGATGGAGTACAAATGCCTCACCGCGTAGTAAATATCAGGGGAGATGGTGCTTGCTTATTCTCATCTATAGCTTATTTAGTGCATGAAACTCCGTCTTTAGCGGTACAGATTCGGGCTGACATTGTATGACATGTTTTAAGTAATTGGTCAAGGTTTCAGCCATTTACAATGATGCCGTCAGGAATCTCTTATACAAATGAGCTTCAGTATCTCACTGAAATGTCAAAGTCTCAAACTTATGGTACCATTTCTGAGCTAATGGCAGCGGGAGAGTTGTTCCCCTAGGAGTTTCAAGTATATTATTATGGAGTCCTACACTCCAAGTTTGGACAGGCACTCTAGGGCAGGGGTAGGCAACGTCGGTCCTGGAGTGCCACAGTATGTGCAGGTTTTTGTTCCAACCCAGTTCTTTAACGAGAACTCAATTATTGCTGATGAAGCACATATTGCTTAAGTGACATTTTAATGCTTCATTTTAGTGGTCTTGCTTGTTAAGGTTCTCCAACCTTAATTGCTTATTTCAATCTTAAACTGCTGCATTCAGTGTTTTAATTGCTCCTTATTAGCAATAAGATGTAAAAGACAAAGCAGCCTGCAGTTCTCCAGCTAGCTTTTTTCCAATTACATCTGTGTGTGTTCATCATGCACGGTTTGATTTAATAAAACACTTAATAGAAAAATGTGACAGACTGAAAATGATCTGTTTTAGGCTTCAAATCATTTGGATGATATCCTTGGAAAGGAAAAAAATCTACGATATAAAAGCCTTAAATTGCACAGACTAACAAGCCATAAAATTAAATAAGGTCTGAGATTGGCAATGATTGGTTTCTAATTAAGCAATTGGGTTGAATGAAAACCTGTAGCCACTGCGGCTCACCAGGACCGACATTGCCTACCCCTGTTTTACATCTTATTGCTAATAAGGAGCAATTAAAACACTGAATGCAGCAGTTTAAGATTGAAATAAGCAATTAAGGTTGGAGAACCTTAACAAGCGAGACCACTAAAATGAAGCATTAAAATGTCACTTAAGCAATATGTGCTTCATCAGCAATAATTGAGTTCTCGTTAAGGAACTGGGTTGGAACAAAAACCTGCACATACTGTGGCACTCCAGGACCGACGTTGCCTACCCCTGCTCTAGGGGATAAAAAAACTTAGGTTTTTGGGAGATGTTATGAATGGGCACTTTGTTCTCATTCCCTACACTTAAATGCGTGATGTACACATGGAGCGCACACAAATTGAGGATAAATGTCGGTTGCCTTAAAAGGCGGGTGAGCCTAGTAATATAATAAGGACCTATATAAGAGGTTAAGACTCTAATTCTACACGGTTGTATGGAGACTGCATGGAAATAAATTGCTTTTCTTTAAACTTTAAACTTTAAGTGTTACATTCTTTAAAGTTTTCAGTATTGGAAAGAAAGCTACAGTAACTTTGTATAATAGTATAATAGTATTTGTTACAGTACGGCCCGCTGACGCACGTATAGCAGTCGAAGCGGCCCACCAATGGTAGTGAGTTTCACATGCCTGGGTTACATGACTAAAATAGCCTGGAAATTCTGCAGGTTTAGGGTCAGAAATTGACATCTGATCTGCCCTATACAGTCAATATGCCACTAAACTCTAAACAGAACAATAGTGATGGTAAGGGATATAAAATGCTTTTGAACATTTAACAAAAAATATAAACATATGTCTCCATCTTGAGAAAGACAAATCTGAAAGATGTTTTTGCAATGGGGCACAATACAGAATTGACAGGTGAATATTTCATTAGTATTTGCCTGTAAAGATCAAATTGCAGCAAAATATGGTAAAGCTTGGTGACTTTAGCCATCACAGTGGGTTTTAACCAATTTAATTTTAATTCATTAGCCTAAATAATTGCAAAAAAATATCTATTGTTTATTTTTTAAATTGTTTATGTTTGTACAGTCTTTTTTCACTAGCAGGCCCTGTAGTCAGTAGTATGATTGCTAGAAGACCGTTTCATTCCCACTTCACATCCAATTCAAGGTCCTTATATCATATTGATGAAGGCAAGAAAAATCACTCTGTTAATTAAAAGATCTCACAGACCTCACTATGGATGATGGCCTCTTCTTCCTGGCTGCAGACTTTGACGGATTGCGTTTACAGGTTTTTCCAAAAGCTGCAGAAATTAAAGGAGGTTTAACGGTGGCTTGGCCTGTTCCAGGTAGGTGCCCCATGTGTTGTTTTCTTCAGACCTTAATTCTGATTTAAAATTCAGCAGAAATGCAGTCAAAACATTGGTGCACAGACTTTTAGGCAATGTGTGACAGTTCAGAGTGAAGCAAGACAAAAGAATGAAACACAAAACAAGAATGGTGGAGCAGCAGACCCGGGGTGGAGTTTGATTTGAGGAAGCACATAGGAATAGATAGCCTGGCACTTTGAGAGATCTCACTTGCTGTCTTGTAGTCAAACAATCACACCATCTCCCAAATAGAGATTCAACACTAAATGTTTTACAAATAACTAATTGTGTGTCCAGTTTAACCCAATAATACTACAAGACAACATACACAGTAGCTGTCAGCTCAAGTTTGGTTTGGGATGTCATTCTTGTATGGCAGGCAGCCAAATGTTTTTTTACAAACTATTTGATTGCTTCTATCCTACATCTCAGGAAAGGATTAAAAACACAATTCAGTGGTTAAATTCAAGAATATATACAGTACAATTGGGAATAATAATGTTCTAAATTCTGAAGTGCACAAAATTTAACTAAATATTTTTGTTTGGAGAAAATATAACTATCTAGACATAAGCTCTCCTTCTTTGATCATTACACACAGCTATATTACCATGACAGATAACATACATAATATCCATCTATCTATCCATCTTCTAAACCCACTTTATCCTGATCAGGGTCACAAGAAAGCTGGAGCCTATCCCAGAAGGCTTAGGAATTCTCAGATCTGCTCAGCCTGACTCAGGGTCACAGGGCGACCAGAGCCTATCAAGGTAACACTGAGCGCAAGACAGGAAACAGCCCTGGATGGAGTGCCAGTCACTTTGATGTAATGATTCTGATAAAATGAACTCAGAGTTCTTTTATTCTGTATGATTTCCAGCATACTACATCGTTTGTAGGCTTTGTAAAATAAACCACAAAATAGAAGATATAAAGTTGGGATCCCAAATTGGGGAAAAGAAAAAATATTTATTGCTAAGATGTGTACTGATTTAGAGAAGATGTTGTGTTATAACAATGAGGACAATTCCTGTTGCTCAGTTGTGGTGCCATTAAGTCCTGCTGCCATCCAGATGACACCAGCAGTAACAAGGAACATTTTATGCTGTAGAGGAGGTGAAAAGATGGGCAGAGTCCAATCAAGGTCAGTTTTCTTCTTCTGCGTCAGTGGTTTCTTGACTGTGGATGAAATAGATAGACACATGACTTCAATGTCTTCCCTTACAGCTCCCTTTTGTGACTCCTTTATTTTAGATTACACCAATATTAGCTGAATGGCCACATCCATGACAGCTCTTTTTCGTAAATAAAATCTCATTGTGACGATGCAGTAAATAATCAGTCTATTAAAAAGCTCAAAGTTCTTAAAAGTCATTTTCCGGCTTAGGTCCATGGGTTCTTTAAAAATGAAGCACCTATCCCGCTTGTTGCTTTCCTTCCAGTCTTCCGCCCTCACCACCTCAGCTCATCCCAACGCTGCCACCATAAAGTGACGATGTGGGTTGGCTCCTAAACTGAGGTGGGAGCATGGAGCTGACTCACATCATCACTCTCGTACATATAATATATGGAGTTGAATCTACTGCACTTGACGTTCATGTTTCTTCATACAAGTTCATAGATAATAATAGAAGAACAGAGCAAAGGCACTGAGAGAAGATTTCATGAAAAGAGTTCATTTTCTGGACATACTTGAGCCTGCTGGGAACCTGATGTCACACACGCATGAGTACGGGGCATTCTCTGGGGGGCATTCTCTGGGATTGTGCACCAAATGTAATTCCACTCCGGTTGTGATAGGGTGCTGCCATTCATATCTTCTCCTCTTTTTTCTACATACCGGAGGATCCAAGAGTTGATGTTCCCTAAAGACACATCTGCTTCTACTAGAAACAAGTCCTCTTACAGGGAAAAACCCATACAATGGCCACCACACCTAAAAAACAACAGTCTTGTTAACGGATTTGCATCCGGAAAGACACCTCTTTTTTGAACTGCTTATTTGTTAGTGTGCATTTATTTAATCATATACATAATCATATATCAACTCCTCATTTGTGTTGTGTCTTATATTTGTGCACTGGTCTACCAGATTCATTTAGGACAGAATGCAGACTGCCCGATTTAGCAAGTGTTGGACAGTAAGGATTTTGAAAATGTAGTCAGGAAAGGTGGAATATTTTTCAGACTAATAAATAAGAGATTGTGTCTAAGAGGGAAGCCATGGTTGTAGATTTTCAGGTGAATAGCAGAAACCTCAGGATGCAAAGATTTACAGTGATGATATATGGCCAAATATATTGTCTTTCCCTTCTTTAGTGAAATGTGTACAGCTCTGTGAAAATGTGTCCTGAACAGACAGAGCAGGGGTGCTTTTTATACTCTAATCCATAATGTGGAGTGCAATGAGAATGTCAGATGGATTATCAGTATTTTAATTCGATGATGTTTGGATTAAAGTGAATGCTAGGGGTTGTGCCCTAAAAGAATAGCACTTTTGTCTGATGGTATATATTTCTGCTGGCAACAGAGTCATGAGGAACACAATGAAGGGGCCATTTGCTATTGTTTTGTAAGCATAAAATTAAAAATAAAATACTAGGATACTATTATTTAATAAACTGGAAACCATGTTCATGATGAATATGATGTCCAGTCTATTAAGCAATAGGAGAGAGGTTGGGAGCATGCAATGATAGCACATTGCTGCACCCACCACACGATTGGGACCCGAGTGCAGCGGGTGACAGCATCCTAGTAATTTTGTCCTAAATTTCTATACATGTAGGGTTCAGCTCTACTTGGAGGGCCAAAGTGGCTGCAGGATTTTGTTCTATAAGAATATAAGAAATTTGACAAAAAAATGGAGACCATTGAGCTCATCAGGCGTCTTTGTATAGCTAATAGATGAGCTGTCCCAGAATTTCATCTAGATACTTCTTAAAGGTTGTCAAGGTTTCTGCTTGAATTACATAACTGGGTAGTTTGTTCCAGATTCCTACAACTCTTTGTGTAAAGAAGTGCTTCTTGGTTTCAGTCTTAAATGCGCTTCCTCACCCCAATTGCTTAGTTATGAACCACTTACTGCTGCTGAAGCAATTATTACTCAAGCAGCACTTTTGACCTCATTTTACTTAACTCGCTTACTTAAGATTCCTGCTCCCTTATTGTCGTAAAAATCTGTGTTTTAATTGCTTCCCATTTTTTTAACCATCTACAAATTAACAATGAGATGTAAATGACAAAGGAACCAACGTGTCAACTTCTAACTTGGTCGCATTGACACGATTGTGTATTCACCATGAAATATGTGTTTTAATAAAATATGTGGAAAGAAATGGAAGAGGAAAAAAATCAAGGACGATAATTACTATTCTGTACCAGTCCACAGACTATTTGGGTGATGTGCTCAGAAAGAAAAAAATGACAATATCTGTCATGGGAGATTAAAAGGACTAAGAAAAAAAAAAGTTAAACACAAAGCCAGTTTATTGGCTTCTAATTAAGAAAACAGGCTTGAATAAAAAACTGCAACATCTGTGGCCCACTAGCACCAGAACGTGACAACCACTGGTGTAGGAACTTTTGATTATGGTGTTGCAGAACAGTGAAGTAAAGCTGAACTGGCTCCTATGGAAGCAGAGAAATGCAAAAAAAAAAAAAAAATACGTTGATGGTTGAGGACCAGTGGGAAGAAGATCACTAGAAAGACTGGGAGGGCAGGCAGACACTTAAATCATTTGAGGGTAAAAGTTAGTAACATTTCTACTGTAGATGAGGTGTGTTCAAGATGAGCTATGTACTGTAGTTCTAACTAAATATTATCAGGATGAGACCTCTCATATATGGAGTGTCGCCGAATCATTAAACACTTTTGAGCAGATAAGAAGTTACAATTAAAATTCTGGTAACAAGGAATTACAGACTGCAGATAATTTTGTTAATCTGATTTTTTTCTAATGTGTATCACTCATTGGTTTTAGTAAATATTATGCAAATTATTTTTATATGACCAGTAGATGGCAGCAGAAGATCAGGGTAGAGATCTTGGAAACAGCAGGCTATCAAGTAACATGCAAGTCGCAAATCTTGATGGTAGACATCACAGTTTCTGGAGTCACCATACAGTTCCCTCACTAAATTTCATTTGGACTTTTGGCACAATACAGTATGCTGTTTTGTTTTTTTTACACAAATGCAAATCTCACAGTGTCAGATTTAGCAAATCATAGAATCTCAGTTCTTTTCTTTCACTTGAAGCTGTTCAATGAGGCTGTGCTTCTGAGGGAGCCCAAATTAGACTGAGTAAATTATAGGTTTATAGGGCCATTCCTCTCATGTGTAGAGAGTACGGTGAAATTCTTACTTGCATGTGCTAATCAACATGCGACATGTTACCAATCAATAGACATCAACAGGGAGAGCAGATGAATTAAAGATAATTGCTGATAAAGAGGGACAAAAGAGATTTAAGTAGCCCACCAAATGTGTTCTGGCCTTCTCACTTAAAAGTCAAACAGAAAGAAATGAAAGGGACACTGAAAGAGTCGGAGACTTGGGACTGTTATTTTGTATTACATAACAGTTCTCACACATGTGCTCATGGGAATCAGCTTAAGGGTCTAAATGAGAGTAATCACACGCCAGCCCAGGGGGTAGCGGAGAGCACTGACCTTTTTGCTTGCTTTCCTGCAGACAATTCTTGGGAAATTCCGCCTGGCTCTGATGACGTCACTTCCGGTCCCAGCCCTTCTGATGACGTCACGTCCGGTCCTGAACCCATTGAGGAGGACCCTTCCAGTTCTGGCCCTTTTAATGACATCACTTCCAGGTCCAAGCCAATGGAGGAAGATCCCCCTGTTGACATCATATCCTGTTTTGGCCTTTAAAACTGCCATTTAACAAATAGTTGATCAATTCTGTTTTGGACTGCGTTCTGAGCACATCAGTGCTAGCAATTTACCCTTTTGCAGCCAGGGGATATTATACAGGTGGCTGCCCCAAACCTTTTTTATGACTCTTGCATCTGTTTTTTTGTGACACAGTACAGCATAACATAACATATTATGATTATATCACACTGTTGTATAATTAGTTTCTTTTAGTTATAGATAGTAAACACTTTTTCAACTCTGTGGTTTTACTTATAAGGGCATAACTAATAATATTCTAGTCTGACTTTTAAAATTAAACAAATTTAGCCTCAGGTGACATAGCTCATTTTACTTTGTAATTTCTTAGCACAACATAACATCCTTAAAGCTGCCTAATGTATTTCCAGGTCGCTAGGGCCAGAGTCTGTCCAAGCAGCACTGAGGCAGGAATGAGCTCCGGACAGTCAGTCACAAGTCCTACTCACTCAGACACTGGAACAGTTCTGAGGCACCAATCAACCCTAAGCTGCCCATCTTTGGGGATGTGGCAGGAGCATCGGAGTACCTGAAGGAATGCCAAACACAGACACGGGCAGACTCCACAGAGAATGTAACCAGGGACAAGGCATTAACACATTGTGCTAGTCTATCATTTTTTATTTAACAAAAAATAAGACAATTATTTTAGGATTTGGTGAACCCAGGATGGTAATTAGTTATGTCCTAAAATGTAAAACCATAGCAATAAATTAGATTGCACTTAGTTATATCACTGTATTTCTAATGCAGTAATCAGCTTTCCATTCCGTCGAAAACGACAAGCTAGAAGGCAGAAAGGAAATAAAAAATGTCTACACTAGTACTCTAATGAAGAGCTATGCCCAAGAATGGTTGACATATTTTAGAGACTAGCTGAACTGGTCCACACTGAGAAAATTTTATTTCGTTGTAGTTTTAAGTAAGAAAGAATGTCTGTGAGGTAATCATAAATACAAGATGAGAAAGGATTCTCCAAGGCGGTGAGCCGAGTGACTCTTGAGCAATTGATTTACCCCACCCATGTAGCTTAGACATTCCAAAACATAAATTATGCTGCTCATTGGGCACTTAATAACAAGTCAAAAGAAAAAAAAACTGAAAGGAGAAATCAAGAAGAATGGATTTACAGGGCAGGCAAAGCAGCTCAATTTCTATAAAAAGCATTAAAGACCCAAAAGCACAACAATGTGATCACATAAAGATGGACATATTGTTTGGCGTATTTCTACCAGGGAAAGTGCAAACCAGAAAGCAAAACCTAAATCTAGTGGGGTTCAAATGATGAGGCCAATTTTAACGACATGGTGAAACAAGAGAATGCTCTAATAGAGAAACTGCAAATATTTACCAAAACAAACTTTTCACTCTTTCACAAAACAGGTCTTTAAGTGTTGGGTCAAGTGATGACAAGAACTATCATAATTCCTCACTCTTAAGTAAAATGGTGTCAACCAAACACATGCTTATGCTCCACTAACTTTGCTCTAGGAAGGAATCCATAGCCATCAGCACATTGGTAACATAAGATAAAACCATTAAGAATTTGGTTAAAAGGTTTGTGAAACGTAAGTATAAATAAAATTGAAAAAAGACCATTAAAAAAATCCCAAACTCTCCAGAAATAATCACGATACACCAGTCCATAAGGAAATACAAACATGTGCTAACAGAAAACCATCCATATACTTCTGAATTTGAACTTACACTGGGGAGTCAGGTCCTCTCCTTGCAGCAATGCCCATATTGAGGCACCCACATTCACACATGCCAAGGTCATCTGTGGCCACTAATTACTTTATCATCTGCACCTTTGGGAAGTGGAAGGAAATTTGAGAATGCAGAGAAAGGCCATGCATTTATATTAACCACTGTGCCACTTAAATTCAGAAGTTCCCTACAAAGCTCAGTGGGAAAATACAGCCAGCCCTCCTCAGGTTATCACACAGAGGGCTGGGAATTGATATGAAGGCCTGCTCACCGTAACAATCGCTTCATTGGAAATTCATTCATCCATTCATCCATTATCCAACCCGCTATATCCTAACTAAGGGTCATGGGGGTCTGCTGGAGCCAATCCCAGCCAACACAGGGCACAAGGCAGGAAACAAACCCCGGGCAGGGCGCCAGCCCACCGCAGGGCGCACACACACACCAAGCACACACTAGGGACAATTTAGAATCACCATTCCACCTAACCTGCATGTCTTTGGACTGTGGGAAGAAACCAGAGTGCCCGGAGGAAACCCACGCAGACACGAGAAGAACATGCAAACTCCACGCAGGGAGGACCCGGGAAGCGAACCCAGGTCTCCTAACTGCGAGGCAGCAGCGCTACCCACTGCACCACCGTGCCACCCTCATTGGAAATTCCCATCACAGAATTTGGATTCAGGCTGCACTAGGTTCCGTTGGACAATAAAGAACTTGCAGCTTTGAGTGCTCAATTTCTGTACCATTGTTTCTTCTCTGTACATTTATTTACCCATATTGCAGATTTTACCCACAGCACCATTCGAAATGATCTAATATGTTCCACTTGTGTGATATATAAATGTATACATTTAAAAGTTGATTTGAACAGAATGCCAGCCTGACTTGGGGCACTGTGCTCATAAGGTAAGAAAGCTTCATGTTTGCACAGTAGGAATGCCACAGAAAATCTTACCACTCCCAGAGATGCTTTTGCAAGTTGAAGAGGTGAAAAGCTCTTGATTCCTGCTTTTAGGGAAGCATTGTGAGTTCAAGACTAGGTTGAGGATTTTAATGTTGCTAAGAATCATTATTGTCATGGAGCATAGACGCTACTAATTTGTTGCGATGCCATAGCCATGGACATAAGAAGATAAAAATACAATAGAATGAACAATGTCCAATGCATGACATTGACACTATGTTACATTACATGCTGTATGAGACGGCCAGGTTGAGCTGAGATGGAAGGATGGGGGAAGGCAGCTTTTTTAGAACACTGCCTCCCCCAAGACGCTAGATGGCAGCTTCCCTGGAATGCATCAATGCCCCAGATTCCCGCAGGGCACTATGGGACATGGAGTTCGGCAACACAGCCATTCTGGGTACCGTGGGTGCCGCCAAGGGACACTGTGGAAAGATTGTGGGAGACAAAGTTCTCACCTAGCCTGGAAGTACTAGTGGATCATGAGGACGGAACCACCAAAGTACGTCCGGGCTGATCAAAAACTTGAATTCTATCTGACCCGGAAGTGCTAGCAGGTCACATGGATGGAAGAGCAGAAGCACTTCCAGGTCAAGGACTATATAAAGGACTTCTGAAAACCCAGCAAGCGAGCCGGAGAGTGAAGGTGGATGAAGTTTGCTGGGAGGTGTGGAGAATAAAGAAGGAGAATTAAATTGTTTATTGTGTTTGTGATTTACTTGTGTTATTGTGGCTGTGGTGCATGCAGGGCACTGTACAAGAAGGAAAAGAAATTAAAGATCTTTTTGGTGCTTTTACCTGGTGTCCTGAGTGTCTGTTGGGTTTAAAGGGGCAACAGTGCCATCTAGCATCCACAATGCACTAACAATAAAACACAATATAGCACATGACAATGAACAATTCCAATAGAAAATTTAACATGAGTGAGAAAACCCACAATATTTGTGAAGACACCACCTTAGATGCAAGTTCTCAATTTAACCGATTCAAGATGGTGGAAAGAGGAGGGTGTAGGTGGACGTGCAACGGAAGTGACATCAGTGGTAGTGTAGTCGTCTATCTTCTGGTCTGCAGACAGAGGAAGAGAAACAGCATTAGCATACAGAACCAAACCCTAGAGCAGTGGGGAATTACAATCACCAGAGCCCAGATAAAGTTTAAAATTTATTTGCGTTTTATCACAATAACATTTGGTTTCTCTTGAGTGCTTCCATTTTGTGTATCTCTTTACTATGGTGCATTCTGCGGTGGTTCCCATTCCTATGATGCACTTTCTGGTTGCTGGTGTTGTGTTCACAGAGGTCGTGACCCTGACATCACTAGGGCAACCATTTAGAGTCAGCTCATGAGATCATGTCTTATCCGAGTTTTGTGAATAAACCTTAGCCTTTTGGTTTTGACTTACTCATTTTTAATCTCTTGCTCTCGTTTCTGGCTTCTCATTTCCAGTTTGCTTGAAATATATTATTGACTTTTATTTCCGCCCTTAGCTTACTTTTTGACTGCATATCTCACCTGGTCCTTTTTATAAAAATATTACAGTCTCCCTTCAAAACTTCTGTCTTCCTTAGCTGAAAAGAATCAGCAGAGCAACAAGCAGATGAATCCCATTATACTTATTGATAAAGATTTCAGCAGAAAAGGCTCTGAACAACTTCACTGTACCTTTGTGATTTGTGAGTGTTTTTAGATAAAAGCAATTCCCACATGCATAAATAGATACACCAGCGCAGCCCATAACTTTATGCTTATAAAGTATAAACTCCAAAGTGATCAGTGACTGAGGACATCTGTAGATGAACCTACTAGGAAGCCACTACAACTCCTTATGCCACACACGTTTGGAACTACGTTCTACATTTAGGAGAACAAACAGCACAAATGTTGTCTTATAAGGGCTGAACATGATAGAACATTAAAGGGAGCTCTAGTCTATTGGCCTTGTAATTAAAGGAGGGTACCCAGCCCCCAAACAAGATTACTTATCTGACCAACAAGTACAGTAATCCCTCGCTATATCGCGCTTCGCCTTTCGCGGCTTCACTCCATCGCGGATTTTATATGTAAGTATATTTAAATATATATCGCAGATTTTTCGCTGCTTCGCGGGTTTCTGCGGACAATGGGTCTTTTAATTTCTGGTACATGCTTCCTCAGTTGGTTTGCCCAGTTGATTTCATACAAGGGACGCTATTGGCAGATGGCTGAGAAGCTACCCAACTTACTTTTCTCTTTCTCTTGCGCTGAGTTTCTCTGATCCTGACGTAGGGGGATTGAGCAGGGGGGCTGTTCGCACACCTAGACGATACAGACGCTCGTCTAAAAATGCTGAAAGATTATCTTCTCGTTGCTATCTTTTGTGCAGCTGCTTCCTGAAACGACATGCTGAACGGTGCTTCGCATAATTAAAAGCACGAAGGGCACGTATTGATTTTTTTATCTGTCTCTCTCTATCTCTCTCTCTCTCTCCCTCTCTCTCTCTCTCTCTATCTCTCTCTCTCTCTGCTCCTGACGGAGGGGGTGTGAGCTGCCGCCTTCAACAGCTTTGTGCCGCGGTGCTTCGCATACTTAAAAGCAAACAGCCCTATTGATTTGTTTGCTCCTTTGAAGAGGAAGATATGTTTGCATTCTTTTAATTGTGAGACTGAACTGTCATCTCTGTCTTGTCATGGAGCACAGTTTAAACTTTTGAAAAAGAGACAAATGTTTGTTTGCAGTGTTTGAATAACGTTCCTGTCTCTCTACAACCTCCTGTGTTTCTGCGCAAATCTGTGACCCAAGCATGACAATATAAAAATAACCATATAAACATATGGTTTCTACTTCGCGGATTTTCTTATTTCGCGGGTGGCTCTGGAACGCAACCCCCGCAATGGAGGAGGGATTACTGTATTCTGGGAATGGAATTAAATGACCATACCTGGGCAGAGGTTAGTTGAGTCTGGAGAAAGAGAAAAGGTTGGAGGAGGTTCAGTAGGAGAGAGAATAAAGATGGAGATGAGATGACAGGAACAGTGCCTTTTTGGTATTTGGGTCATGAGAAAGCAAGGAAGCCACACTACATGATAGATGGACACCAGAGCAGCAGTAGGTCTGTTTTGTCAATTTTCCTTACTTTGTGTCCAGTGATTTCTTGCGTGTGAGTTTTGTGAAATAATCACCATGTTTCTTAGTATTCTTTCAAAGTAAGAGTAAAGCTTAGGTCATGTTCTGTTACTTTGCTCATTGTTCAAGGTCAATACATAATGCACAAACCAAGCGTTCAGACTGAGTTATTACATTTACTATATACCCAAGTCCTTAGGAAATAAAATTAAGGTAGGTGAGATATGGCTTGGAGGCACAGGAGTATCAGATCTATTAACTGAACAGGGTAACTGGGGTAAGAATGAAAACTGGTGGAAAAAATGGTCAGTGATCTTAGATGTAAAATGATGAATGGAAGGCCAGAGGAATTCCCAGCAGTATCAGAGAAAAAGTCACCTCTGGATGGGTAACAATCCATCATTAATTTTAGATATAACATTGACATATATTTAGGAACATCTGTATGTACGCTGATATTATTTTGTTAGGTATAATTTTACAATTTTAATATATTGCACACTACTGCTCCATTGTATATATTAATATTTATAGAGTCACCCATTTATTGTTTATTGTCTTTTGTATATTCTTTTCCTTGGTGCACAGCCTAGGAGTTTAGCAACCAAGCATTGCACTGAATATTGCACTGTAAATACTTGTATGTGACAAATAAAAATTGATTTGATTTGACATTTCTTTTTCTCAGTAGAAACTGAAAGTAGTTTTGAAAGTAGTTTAACTCAGTAACCAGGTCTTAGAGTGTACTGGAGCTTAGTGATGGTGTGTTAGCGTGGTATCCACAGAGTCAGTGTGTGGCTTAAGTAAGTTGGGTTGTCCCAAAAGATGAAAATTGCTTTGCATACAAGGAATGGAAAGGTGGACAAAGCAGCATCAGACCAAGATCAGTCCAAATTTACATGTATTGATTGAACCCTAAAATACCTTATTGCTTACAATTTAAAACACAGTCAAATTTAAGATACATAGATTGTGAGGAAAAAAGACCAATATGTGCAAGAATTACAATTAAGTATAGTTTAAAGTGATCAATTAAATTAAATTAAATTAAATTAAATTAAAGTACATCAATAATTAAAAGGAAACCCCAATATAAAATAAATAGGAGACACATACTACACAACTTTATCTGGCATTATTTGTTTCTTCCAGACACTCCTCAGATGCTTCTTCTGATTCACTCTCATACTCTGTGATTGATGCGGCTTCAACATTTCTTCCACTGTTATTGTCATCTTTAGATCCATCTTCCATATTTGATAAACAGTTTGTAATTATCATATTTTAACAAGATTTTATCTCTTTTGCAGAATCAATCTGTCCTTATAAGGCTTCTCATGTTTATTTGTTCATCTGCAGAAGAACACATTTTGCACTTTAAGGGCATTTTTGTTTTCTTACATTTTTTTTTTGTTACACTTGATAGTTCTTCCTCCAAAAAGAACAATTTTAAGACTCTTGAAATATGACAATGAAACACCTTGAATTTAAGGCACACCCCCAAATTAAATTTGAAAATATATGAGAGTAGATAAAAAAGTAAAGGCAATTTGAAAATTATGCAGTAACTGCAATGTATATAAGCTGACCCAATACAACACGTTTGCAATGGCTTATGGGTATTTTGAACACACATAGTGTAGCCCTCTGCCGTTAGTCTAGTTTATTGTTGAACAACACACTGTATTGAAATTTCTTTGGGCAGAAGGTGAGAAACCTGCTGAAATTCACTGAAGGATGTTGACTTGTGCAGGTCAATAAGTTGTTTGGATACCCATCTTATACAAACTTTATCGTATCCCAAGTCAGCATGCACTATGGTATGTGCAGATCCATAGCTGATATTCAAATGTGCAGCAACAGATGACAATGTAGTCTGTTCGTCTTCTCTGAGGAAGGCATTCACTGATAGTCAACCAGATCAAGCTTTGTCGGTTCTTCTTCCCACTTTAAACTTTTCTACCCATTCATAAACGTTTCATTGAGTAGTGTTGTTTTTTCATTTCTGTACTGTGCCAACACCCTTTGGTGAATTTCAGCAGGTTTCACCGCCTCTGCCCAAAACAAATCTCACTATGGCGCGTTTGTTCAACAATGGTGCAGTCCTACAGTTGGAAGAAAAATGTTATTATAGTCGGTTCATGACAAAAGAAGATTTGTTGGAGAAAATACAAACATTAAGAGAACAACCAGAAAAAGAAGAATGGACACCACTGAAGGTTTTGGTAAAATGTAACTCCAAGAACTGAAAAACAATCTCACCAACAAAAAAGCCTAGTAGGTCCATTTAGTCACTAAGAGTCAAATATGAGGAAATAGAGAATACGACTTCAGTTTGCAGAAGCCATCCATCCACTTTGAAACCCTCTTAATAGAATTCAGAACATAAAACAATACTAAATGTACTCTTTGTTTTTTTACTCTGGAAATTACACACATAGTAAATTAAAAATGTAGCATGTACATGCACACTTATTTTGAATTTTGGAATGAGATAGCATAGATATTTTTGTGTACAGGCAACCAGATTTGCTCAGTGGTTAACCTGCTGCCTCTGCATCAAAGTTCTGTTGCCTGCATCTGGTCACTGCATGTGTGGGTTTTGCACTTTCTGTGTGAGGACTCCCATATTCCTCAGATAGTTACTTGGCAGTGCCTTTGTGAGGACTGACGCCCCATCCAAGGTGGCTTCTCACAATGAACACAGTGAACACACAGTTTTTATGTCTGAGCAATGCAAGTCAACTATACAAAACTGCTGACAGAGGTGTATAAAGTGTTAACATTAATGTCCCTTATACTCCAGAAGGATGACTGTTTAAAACCTGCAGAATACTGTTCACCAATATATACTGTAAAATAACAGAAGACAAGAATTTGTATAAAAAGAACAGTGAAGCAGTAAGTTAACAAAGACATCAACACTATAATGACTTTTCTGTAAGTAAAAGCAAAAAGGTCTACTTTATATTTGCTCTATAATTATCGCTAAAATTAAATCAGTAATAGTAATTATCTCAGCACATATATATTTCAAATTTATATCTTGAGTTTCAAAATTTTAAAACACAATTTACAGCTTTCTTACTACTAAAGGCATAATTGTTACAAATTCATTCATTTTATCTATGAAGAAATGCTTCTGCAGGGCACTTCAAACTCCAAAGTGCAGCACTGATTACACCCAGAATGCATTTACATTTACATTTATTTGCTTAGCGGATGCTTTTATTCAAAGCAACATACAGAAGAGGTCAACATATTTGAGTAACGTCAGTCTGGGGGACTGTTTGGGAACAAGCATTATAGGACAAGGGTACAAATTTGACCAACACAAGTGAGAGCTCAAAACAAAATACAGGTGAGTTACAACAGAAAAGTTATAAATCCTAACAACTAATATTAGTTAGTGAGAAATTCACCAAACGAGATAGTCTTCAAATGCTTCTTAAACACATTGAGTGAGTCAGAATTTTGAAAGGAGGTTGGAATCTCATTCCATTAGCTAGGACCTGCACACAAAGAGTCTGGACTGAGATTTGATGCCATGCAGAGGTGGCATCACCAGATGCTATTAATAAGCAGATCTGAATGATCAAGAAGGAGCAATTGTCTCCACATATATAGGTACAGAGCTATTGATTGCTCTGTAGGCAAGCATCAAGGATTTAAACTTAATACGTGCCACTACAGGAAACCAATGTAGTGATCAGAAGAGGGGAGTGACATGTGCTCACATCGGCTGATTGAACATTGATGATTTGAATCATCTGAAGCGACTTGGTGAAACATAGTGGTGCTCCTGCTAGCAGAGAGCTAAGGCAGCCCAGCTCTTTATTTAATCCAGCATGGAGCACTGGGTGTACTGGGCTCTGGGTCATCACATCAACATACAGCCATACCGAGCCACATGATTGTGAAATGTAAGAGGAAATGAATGTTAACTACCTAGGCAGAACATGCTGGGGGACACTGGAACTATGAGGCAGTAGTTCTCCACAATTCTTGCTTTAAAATATTTCTTAAAAAGTAAATAATGCAGTCTAAATTATACAATTCACCCATTTTCTGAACTCATTCATTATGGAGTGGCAGCACACAGGGCAGGAATGAACTATGGTCTGGAGGGTAGTCAACAGCAGCACAGGCTACACTCCAGCATACATCCACACTGACAAACAATCAATCGTGCACACTCTCACACTTATTTCAAACCCCGCACTCACCTGCACAGCACAACTGTTAGGGTTAAGCAGACATTTAAAGTCTCATGTTTCCACATACACACTTTTAAGAGTTAGATAAGGTGACCAGAATTTTTTGGGCCAATCCGGGGACATGGGGGGGGGTCTTGGTGGGGGCTAGAATCTACAGATCACGAGTAGGGACTTTAAACACTACAGAGTACAAAGCGAAAGCTTATCACGTGATTTCTCCTCCGTCAAAACACTGCGCATGCCCGCCGAGTTCAAATTATCGTGGTGATGAGATACATTCAAAAAAGTGAACCAGCTGAAACCGGGGACGAAATCTTAAACAGGGGACAAAACGAGGACATGTTTCTGAGTGGGGAAAGTTGTGCGAAAAAGGGGACTGTACCCGGAAAATGGGGACAGATGGTCACCTTACGTTAGAGTTCACTGAACAGCTGTGACTTTGCTGTGTATACACCCAAACACAGTCACACACTGTCAAGTGTGCACACACTTACTAGCACAGCTCACTCACACACAAATTAACACTCATGCTCACCAGGTCAGTTTGGTGTTGCCAGTTAACTTAATGTGTACCTTCTGCAAAGTTGAAGGATGTAAGGACCACCTGGAAGAAAACGACCGAAAAGGGAGATGAACCCCAATCTCTGGGTCTGAGAGGCAATAGTGTTAACCACCGTGAAGTCCTGAAATGGACTATGTCAAATGTTACATAATGTGCATGAAAAAATTGTTTCTGTGATTAGCAGGAATTAGGAAAACAACACAATGGACAATCTTGTGCTCATTGGATACTGCTACAGAGCTATTGTTATTTTTCATCATTTTCATGCTTATAATCTTTGTCATTTATTATCCTTAGGTGAGATCACTTGATTTTTAAAGCCCCCTTTTGAATGTCTACAAAATGAAAAACAATGAGTCTTAACTATTAGAACTTCAGCACTGAGAGCCTTCTGGTCAACTCTCTTTCAGTTTCCCATTTCCGAGTTCTCAGTTCTCCAAAGGGTCAATTAAAATGTCCATTTTCTGGAGTCTCCTTTGAAGCAGGTGATAAACACTGGCTGAGCCCCTGTGCATATCAGCACCTTTGTCCTTGAATGTGTTTGCAGATTCCTAAAGAACAGAGTGCACAGCCTTATGGTGACAGATTATCTTATCTGGGCACAGTGCTCAGCATTTTATAATGGAGTGACAGACAGGTGAAGCAGGACACTTGAGTGAGGCCTCCCAGATGCTCATTTTTTTATTGTCTCTCTCTTTGCACATTAGATTCATTTGTATGTTTTACAGGTCCACCATGGTCCTCTTTCTGATGCACACAGTCTTTTTGGTTTGGTTGATTTGGTTTGCTGACCTGCTGCTCAAAGATGTCAGGTGTGAATTTGAAATTGTATGTCAGTTCTTGGAAGTCTGCATGTTTTCCCAGTTTTCATGAGCCCTCCAAGCTCCAAAGGGTTGCTAAGATATATACCATGTAACAGGCTTGCCACCTACAGAAGTCAGATCCTGCTTGGAGCCACTGGTAGTAGAAGAGAACATCCCTCCATCCAATCATTTGATTTATTTCAAAGCCAACAGTAGCCTAAAATAAGAAATCAAACTGATCATGTTTGTTCTTTGAGAAGGATTAATTCTATCAGTTAAAAGTATTCCTTTTGTTCTAAGGAAACTTGAAATGTCATTTGGCAGTAAAGGTATGGAATAACCCTTATGGGTTATGGTATACAGGCAGTCCCCGGGTTACATACGAGATAGGGACTGTAGGTTTGTTCCTAAGTTGAATTTGTATGTAAGTCAGAACAGCTACATTACTTTAATAAATGCTATTGTTGACTGACTGTAACCAAGTGCTCTGCCAATGAATGATGGAGTTTCATCTCTATCTGACCTTTTCATTATTTCTACTTTATTTTCCATGGTGATGATTTTTCTCTTCTTTACTGTATCACCAGCACTTGCATCAGATTTGTGTTTCAGAGACATTGTTGAAGGGTGAAGACAAAAGGTTAAGATGAGCTCTTCTGCACAGCACTCTACACGTTATCACAGCAGGAAGGCACCCCTCGTCAGCACGTCTGGTGTACTGATGAGAGTCAACTTCTTGCTATGTACGTAACAGTACAAGCAGGCTTGCTATTATGAATGAATGGGGGCAGCGAGGGGCGGTTCACCACCAACCCACCACACAGTCACCTCCACTTGCAATACAATATGCTGCCTGCAGTGTACGCCCACTGAGAACGAACAGGGTGCGGCCAAAGGCGGGTAGTGAATCGCCCACCACCGCCCCCATTCAACAGGCAGCCACCCAAGGCACACTACAATGCTGCCCCACGCCACCCTATTTCCTCCGAGCTGTGTCAGGTAGAGAACCCAAAGGTAGCACTCAGAAGGTGTCCATCCTTGAAACACAGTTCTTTGCAGATGGCTCTTCTTCATTAGGTACAGTAGAACTTTAGAGGAACTTCATGCCCTGTCAGGACAAGTCCAACAACCTGACAGAGAATGCTCATTTGGGTTCCCTGAACATTAAATGTTAGACACCTCACAAATCTTGGGGTGAGGATATAAGTACAGACCGACTACAAATATGCATCTTTAAGTTCTCTGTCCTTTATCAGCCACCAGTGGCACCCTACAGTTTAAAAAGTCAATTGTGCCCGGACTTTGAACCTTTATCACTATTAGGCCTACTTAAATCATTTTTCTATACGTGTAACCAATTTTTCATCTTTTCTGTGATAATTTATTACTTTTGGATGATGCAGTGGCAAAATCCAGAGTCCCTAGATTTGTCTGTGTTTCATGCATCTCACCCTAGTATTTTCCTCACTTCAAAGAATTAAAACTATGGTAGAAAATTCTTGTCCTTCATCACATGAAATGAAGGAAACTTTAATGTACTGTACACCAAACATTTTCAGTGTCTGTCAGCCTCTCGTTTCTACTATCGTCAGCTAGCAGTCTTTGTAGCGAGGCCTCTAACCATGTTATCTTTACCCCGCCACCTTTTCCTATACTCTCCTCCACTTTTGGTCTCCTCAGCTTGGTTGTGGAGCAGATTTTAATATAATTATTAGTTAGTTACATAACTTCTTACTTAATTGTAATATGTGCTGTGTTGATAAAATAACCCACCCACAGGGGATGCACAAACTAGTGTGTTTCTTCGTGCTGATCATAAGCCCGGATAAATGGGGAGGGTTACATCAGGAAGAGCATCTGGTATAAAATTTTGCCAAATCAATATGCGGACAACAACACAAATTTCCATACCGGATCAGTCGAGTCCCGGGTTAACAATGACTGCCACCAGTACTGTTAGCCAACAGGGTGCTGGCGGAAATTGGGCTACTGTTGGCCGAAGAAGAAGGAGAAGAACAGGGGGGAGATGTGTCTGGAGACAGGAGGAGAAGAGGAAAGTAAAGAGAGTAGAACTGAGGGTAGGAACTTTGAATGTTGGCAGTACAGTATGACTGGTAAGGGGAGAGAGTCAGCAGATATGATGGAGAGAAGGAAGGTTGATATATTGTGCGCGCAAGAGACTAAATGGAAGGGGAGTAAGGCCAGGTGGATTGGAGGTGGATTCAAATTGTTCTATCATGGTGTGGATGGAGAAGAAATGGGTTAGGAATTATTCTGAAGGAACAGTATGTCAAGAGTGTTTTGGAGGTGAAAAGAGTGTCAGGCAGAGTAATGATTATGAAGCTGGAAATTGGAGGTGTGATGATGAATGTTGTTAGTGCATATGCACTGCAAGTTGGGTGTGCAATGGGTGAGAAAGAAGATTTTTGGAGTGAGTTGGATGAAGTGATGAACAGTGTACCCAATGGACAGAAACTGGTGATTGGAGCAGATTTCAATGGGAATGTTGTTGAAGGGAACAGTGGAGACGAGGAGGTGATGGGTAGGAATGGTGTCAAGGAGAGGAATGAAGAAGGTCAGAGGATAGTGGATTTTGCCAAAAGGTTGGACATGGCTGTGGTGAATACGTATTTTAAGAAGAGGGAGGAACATAGGGTTATGTACAAGAGTGGAGGAAGATGCACACACGTAGATTACATCCTATGCAGAAGAGTTGATCTCAAGGAGACTGAAGACTGCAAAGTGGTGGCAGGGGGAAGTGTAGTTAAGCAGCATAGGATGGTGGTCTGTAGGATGACGTTGGAGATCAAGAAGAGGAAGAAAATGAGGGCAGAGCCAGGGATCAAATGGTGGAAGTTGAAAAAGGAAGACTGCAAGGTTGAGTTTAGGGAGGAGGTGAGACAGGCACTGGGTGGCAGTGAAGAGTTACCAGACAGCTGGAAAACTACAGCAGATGTAGTAAGGGTGACAGCAAGAAGGGTGCTTGGCGTGACATCTGGGCAGAGGAAGAAGGAAAAGGAAACCTGGTGGTGGAATGAGGAAATACAGGAGAGTATACAGATGAAGAGGATGGCAAAGAAGAAGTGGATAGTCAGAGAGATGCAGAAAGTAGACAAGAGTAGAAGGAGATAAGGCGCAAGGTGAAGAGAGAGGTGGCGAAGGCTAAAGAAAAGGCGTATGATGAGTTGTATGAGAGACTGGACACTAAGGAGGGAGAAAAGGACCTGTACCGATTGGCTAGACAGAGGGATCGAGCTGGGAAAGATGAGCAGCAGGTTAGGGTGATAAAGGATAAAGATAAAAACGTACTCACAAGCGAGGAGAGTGTATTGAGCAGATGGAAAGAGTACTTTGAGAGGCTGATAAATAAAGAGAAAGAGAGAGAGAAGAGGTTGGATGATGTGGAGATAGTGAATCAGGAAGTTCAACGGATTAGCAAGGAGGAAGTAAGGACAGCTATGAAGAGGATGAAAAATGGAAAGGCCGTTGGTCCAGATGACACACCTGTGGAAGCATGGTGGTGTTTAGGAGAGATGGCAGTGGAGTTTTTAACCAGATTGTTTAATGGAATCTTGGAAAGTGAGAGGATGCCTGAGGAGTGGAGAAGAACTGTACTGGTGCCGATATTTAAGAATAAGGGGGATGTGCAGGACTGCAGTAACTACAGAAGAATAAAATTGATGAGCCACAGCATGAAGTTATGGGAAAGAGTAGTGGAAGCTAGGTTAAGAAGTGAGGTGATGATTAGTGAGCAGCAGTATGGTTTCATGCCAAGAAAGAGCACCACAGATGCAATGTTTGCTCTGAGGATGTTGATGGAGAAGTTTATAGAAGGCCAGAATGAGTTGCATTGCGTCTTTGTGGACCTGGAGAAAGCATATCACAGGGTGCCTCGAGAGGAGCTGTGGTATTGTATGAGGAAGTCGGGGGTGGCAGAGAAGTACATAAGAGTTGTACAGGATATGTATGAGGGAAGTGTGACAGTGGTGAGGTCTGCGGTAGGAGTGACAGATGCATTCAAGTTGGAGGGGGGGTTACATCATGGATCGGCCCTTTCTTATTTGCAATGGTTATGGACAGAATGACAGACAAGATTAGACAGGAGTCCCCATGGACTATGATGTTTGCGGATGACATTGTGATCTGTAGTGATAGTAGGGAGCAGGTTGAGTTTGACCGTAGCGATGAGAAAATCTGGCTATACTTCTTGAAACAGCAAGCTTGTTTACAGAAGGCATTGAGATGACTGATCCAATATTAATTTTTTTGGCTTCTTTAGACTAACATATATTTGTTACTTGTCCCTGAGGAATTGCTTCAAAGAATATTTAGGGTTGGCAGTCATGACCCCGTGGACTATGATGTTTTTTAATTACATTGTGATCTGTAGCGGTATTAGGGAGCAGGTTGAGTTTGACAGTGGAGAGGTGAAGATATGCTCTAGAGAGGTGAGGAATGAAGGTCAGTAGGAACTAGACAGAATACATGTGTGTAAATAAGAGGGAGGTCAGTGGAATGGTGAGGATGCAGGGAGTAGAGTTGGCGAAGGTGGATGAGTTTAAATACTTGGGATCAACAGTACAAAGTAATGGGGATTGTGGAAGAGAGGTGAAAAAGAGAGTGCAGAAAGGGTGGAATGGGTGGAGAAGAGTGTCAGGAGTAATTTGTGACAGACGGGTATCAGCAAGAGTGAAAGGGAAGGTCTACAGGATGGTAGTGAGACCAGCTATGTTATATGGGTTGGAGACGGTGGCACTGACCAGAAAGCAGGAGACAGAGCTGGAGGTAGCAGAGTTAAAGATGCTAAGATTTGCAATGGGTATGACAAGGATGGATAGGATTAGAAATGAGTGCATTAGAGGGTCAGCTCAAGTTGGACGGTTGGGAGACAAAGTCAGAGAGGCGAGATTGCGTTGGTTTGGACATGTGCAGAGGAGAGATGCTGGGTAGATTGGGAGAAGGATGCTAAGGATAGAGCTGCCAGGGAAGAGGAAAAGAGGAAGGCCTAAGAAAAGGTTTATGGATGTGGTGAGAGAGGACATGCAGGTGATAGGTGTAACAAAGCAAGATGCAGAGGGACAGAAAGATATGGAAGAAGATGATCCGCTGTGGCAACCCCTAACGGAAGCAGCTGAAAGAAGAAGAAGACTGTATTGATAAAATCAAACCAATTTAATAAGCATAATATGTTAAAACTACATTGGTCCAGCATGAGTGACTGTAAGTGTGCCTTGTCTTTAACCCAGTATTGTCCACGCAGGCTCCCTGGAGAGGCGTGATTGGTTAAAATGTTGCCTGCAACAACCTTTCATCATCCAAAAATTGCAGATAGTGACAATGGCCTGCTAACACGATTCTTGTTAAAAGTCTTTTTAGGTTATGACCTTTTTGCTCTAAAGACTGACCATGATTCCCGTTTCCCATTTAAGCTTAGACAAAAGTATTTTTGATTTTTTCCCAGTCTTGACCTTGGTTTTGCTCGCAACATCTCTTCTTCTGATCCTATTCCTTCTAAAATTTGTTAGCGATCCAGCTCTAGCTTAACATTTTTAAAATCATGTGATTTTTGTTTTACTGAAAATTATGTTTGCTTGTCACAGCTGGCCTGATGAGTGATTTGCCACTCTTTCCTCCACCTTTTCTTAAATCAGGATGCCTCCCTGGCCACCACAACAGCACTTGTAGTGCTTTATACACTTCCTGTTCAGATCTGAAGCTAAGGAGTTCAGTACATAATTACTGTAATATAAAGGAAATATTTTCCACATATACCCCACACCCCATCATTAAAGTCTTCTTACTGGTGTTGGAAATAAGTGTGTCAGTCAGTGGTCTGGTTTCCATTTAAGAACTGGCTGGAACAAAAAACCTACAACCACTGCATCCTTCCTGGACCAGGGTAACATACAGCTGATGTCAGTAACCATATGTTCATCCATCTCACATACGAGGCCAATTTAAGGAGTACAATATCAACACTTGAAATGCAAACTCAAGATGGGATTTAGAGAAAAGAGTTACACAAAAAACTGAAGGGAATTCATTTTCTACACCTATGTGTTGTACAAATCAAATCACCTTGTTATACTTTAATAGTTATTAACATATATTGTGCATTTTGCAGTTATTAAAATATTCATCCTGACTTGCTCAGTATATGCACATGTGGGCATATAAGGAACGAGCCATTTAATGGATTGACGTCTCTCCCAGGAGTCAACCAAGATAGGCTCCAGTATTCAAATAAGCTTAAAGCTGCTGAAAACACATTACTTTATCATGGCTTTCTCATAGCTTTATCTTAGTTAAATCCTGATGCTCTGTATATTCAATTAATTATCATTATTATTCATGGTGGCTTCAAAATCTGTACTTACCCCTACTTTCTCTTTTGTTCTTTTTCTGGTTTTCTGTGGTGGCGATCTGCACCACCACCACCTATTAAAAGCACTGTGATGTCCCTTCATTGATGGATTAAAGGCCAGAAGTCATCATCATCAAATTCTTCCATGAGAACCCTGAATACAATGAGGACTGATTGAGGTCATTTATGTTAGGTAGAATGCCTAGAGGGGGCTGGGTGGTCTCATGGCCTGGAACCCCTACAGATTTTATTTTTTTCTCCATCTGTCTTCTTTTTGTTTTTTCTGTCCTCCCGGGCCATTGGACCTTACTTTTATTCTGTGTTGATTAGTTTTCCCTAATTTTAATTCTTATTTATTTTGTCTTTTTTCTCTTTATTCATCATGTAAAGCACTTTGAGCTACATTATTTGTATGAAAATGTGCTATATAAATAAATGTTGTTGTTGTTGTTGTTACCGCACAAAAAAATTAGTCATGCCCATGTAAGAGGTGATATATACTTCAGATACCAACAGAGAGTACCCCAGCATGAATACGTTTCTACATATAGCTGTGTTATGTGCTATGGGGTGACAAGAAGTAGTAGTGTGCCACTTGTGTTTAGTTCTCTCAGTGAAACTGAGACATGAATGATTGCCATGAAGGAGTTATTACATTTGGCTGTGCCAAGGGGCATAGAGTACAGAAAGTTGCTGACTTTGTATGTGTGCCATATTGTACTGTCCAATGGGTCATCCAGCACTGGCATACATCGTAATCAACCTTCAATCGCTCATATATAGGGAACATCAGAAGGTGTCATGCATTATGATAGCAAACTGCTATGCCACAAGGCAAAAAGTGCTGTAGACAGTCAATACATGCCCATGACAAGCTATTTCTGATTGAACACTCAGAAGGGAACTGCATGCCATGGATATCTGAGGCAGAGTACAGCACAAGAGGCCCTGGCTAACAGCTATTCACAAAGCTACATAGTTACAGTGGAGCCAGAGCTATAAGCACTGGACTTTTGATGCCTAAAAACATGTTATCTGGTCTGATGAATCATGCTTTTACTTGTACTCGAATAACTGGTATATCATAACCCGCATGAAGCCTTCCTTGAGGACCAAGTGCAAGTTTGCTGTTCAAGAGGCAGGTAGCCCCCTGATGTTCTGGGACTGTTTCAGTTATGAGGGAATGGGTCCTTTGTTTTGCTTCATTCACTCAGAATATGGAACCAATGTAGGAAGTACTTCAAGACAAAGAAGCTTTTATCTGTGGCACCTTTGCACGATAACCACCTTTTTCCTCCCTCTAAAACATATCCAGTTTTTAATGTTTGTAAAACATACAGAACTAAATCACTTAGAGATGTGTACATAGATAATGTCTTCGCATCCAAGAACAATTGCACTCCAAATTTAACTTTCAATCAACATAATTCTTCCACTACCTCCAAATTAGAAACTTTGCTAAACAAAATCTGCCCAATTTTCCTCACCTCCCACCTATTTCTATTCCAGAAGAAATATTGATCAGTCTTGAGGACTCAGACAGCATTTCTATAATTTATAAAATCATTTTAAAGTCCCTTTCCTTCACAGATTCCAGAGTACAGTGGGAAAAGGATCTCTTACTCAACATTTCAGACAAGAAGTGGAATGCAGCCATGCACAGAATTCACTCGAGCTCCATATGTGCAAAGCATACAATTATTCAACTTAAAATCTTTTATCGAGCACATCTATCTCATTTAAAATTGCCCAAAATGTTTCCAGGGCAAGATCCAACCTGCAAACATTGCATTCAAGTTCCAGCCTCACCGGGTCACATGTTTTGGGCCTGCACCAAATTAACATAATTCTGGACCAGAATCTTTAAATGCCTCTCAGACACTCTTGGTGTCACAATCCCTCCTAATCCATTAACAGCTGTGTTTGGTGTACGCACAGATGGGCTTAAAATGGAGAAAGACAAACAAACTGTGATCGCCTTTACTTCACTATTGGCACGTTGACTTATTTTGCTCAACTGGAAGAATCCTAACCCACCTCTGTTAAGTCATTGGGTAACTGATGTTATATACTATTTGAAATTGGAAAAAAATCTAATTCTCTCATACAGGGACAGCTCAAAACATTTTTAAAATCTGGCAGGAAGTAATCAATAATATTTTAGAATAAGCATTTATATTGGGGGAAAAAACTCCTTTCTCTCTTTACTACTCTCAAAACTTTTGCACTGGCTGTTGGCCTTCCTCTCTTTCTCATAGGTGGGGGTTGATTTGAACTTAGTTTTTCAGGTTTGACTTGATTGTATGGAATGTTACTTTTAATAAAATGTTAAAAAAACAGTTTGGTTGAGGTGATGACTCACTTGAACCATAATGGCTACATTGGGCTTCTGGACAACCATGTATTTACCTTATTTTGTGCTTCATCTCAAGACTGTATATAGAATGGCCATCCCAGTCTTCCAAGATGACAAGAATATTCTGAACACAAAATCCACAGATTTAATACCATAGAAAATTTATGGGACTGTTTGGGGCAACAAGTGAAACACAAGTCATCCTTCAGCGCAATCTGGCCAAACATTGGGATTTGGTGCTAGAAGACTGGATGAAAATTGATGTTGTTTACATATGCAAACTGGTGGCATTCACATCAGACAGATTTGCAGCTGTTCTTTGGTCTCACAGGAGAAGTTACATGGTATTAGGTAAGATTTAGCCAGGTGTGACTACGTTTTGTCGGGTGAGCTTATAATCATTAAATTTTGTAGGATTGTGGTGACAAGAAAGAAATAAGAAACTTGACCAGAGGAAATGCAGCTTTAAGGTTGCCCTAAGAGCTGCATTTCATTAGAATTCCTGTAGGTGTCACAGTAGGCATCCCAGAAGTCTGATCAATTGTCCATTCAGGGTGCTAGACATCTTAACAAATACTGTATAACAAAGTTAAAAGGAAACACAAAATAACATTCATTAACCACAGAAAATAGTCATGATGAGTGAACCCTACAGAGTTCACTTCACCGTGAGTTTGCTGAAATCAAGGAAATGTTTAGGAACTTATTTGAACTCATCAAAATACTCATCAAAAAAGTCAGAGGGGAATGAGGAACTGAACTATTTTTGAGTGGCTTATAATAGAGCAATTGTGTTTTAATTGTCCCTGAGGGCTAGGGAAGCATCTGCCAACTATGTTGGAGTTATTACTGTGACTAATAATGTGAGCTGTGAAGCAGCAGTGCTAACCACTGTGCCACCATGTTTCAAACAACAAAAGACTCAGATACAACAATAACCACAAACAAAATACTACAAATGGCCACAAACTAGCAATAAGTACACTATATATATTGTACAAAACCCATAATTACAACGAATATTTTATTTGAAAATCAAAACAGGAATGGAAGAAGTTGGAGAAACTCTGTTTCATACTAACACTAGCAAGCCCGCGATTCTCAAAAGAATCGCAAATTCTGACCTGAAAGAAAGAAACCTGGCAGAATGTGTCCCTCTTGTGAATGCAAGCAAACAGGATCAGAACATCTCTTAAATTAAACTTGAATGAAAGTTTACTTGCCATGCAAGGAGGTCCAAAATGTCTATTTCTCTGCCACTTTGTTTTCAATAATTTATTTTAAATCAGTCTGGTTAGGTGGTGAAAGAACAGACTGGAATCGGAAAGATTTTGGGATGCTTACTGGGCCGTCTCTTTTATTTATTGCCAGACAAAGAAAACTGAACAAAAAAGAAACAATAAAGTGCAGTGTTGCACTGCTCCCCAGTCCAGCGTTCTCATACACTGGTTTCAATCTCATGCTCCACTCTACAATTTGCTTCAAAAGACGCTTTTTTTTAGGTTTCCCGTCCTTTATACTGAATCCACCAGAAGAGGCGGGGCTAGGTGTCCTTATTGGGCGGTTTCTCTGAGCTGTGAGGGAAGAGGAGAAACAGGACAAAGTTAGTGGTAAGCCCAATCCCCATCCCGACAAACATTCTTGTCTTGGCAGGTTATTGCATGACCACAGTTAAGTTTTCTTTATATTTGATGTCACGTGAAATATTGAGTTGTGGGGCTAAGTTAGCAGAAGCTGTGACTGCTTTTCAGACACATTAATAATAATAATAGTAAGTTGCATTTCTAGAGCGCCTTTCACAAACCCAAGGTCGCTTTATGTACAGAGTAAAAAAAAAAATTACACAGAAGACAAAAGTTCATAAAAGAGTAAAGTTTTCAGTTGAGATTTAAAGGTGGAGCAATCTCAGAGAGACTGAGGAAAAGAGTTCCAGAGTTGAGGGGCCATAACACTGAAGGACCTGCCTCCCAGGCTGGAGAGTTATTACTATCAAATAGTTTTCTGCTGTTCAGCCTTTTGGGGCGTACTGAACAAAGTGTCCCCCATTTTGGCAACTGAGTTCAAGTGTCCACAAATATACACTACCCAGCTCTGACGGTGCACATCTGAGCCTAACTGGCTCACTTTGGAATCTGTGGTAAGTCAAAGGCTGAATGAGTGACTGTTAGGTACATAATTTAAAAAGGGTCGAGCAGTTAGGGATAGAAATGTCTGTGGAAGTTCTTCCTTACATCAGAAGGCTCTACTGGCATCATGCTCACCTTCTGTTAGTTCATTGGCATATACTGTGCACTGGTGTCATGGCAAGCCCATCACCATGAGTAGGTAGCTGGAGTTGCCTGCAAATGTAGCAGACATCCATGGATTTAGCTGAAGTGTCATTCCAGAATCTTCTTTTCTCTGTTATCAATTAAACTGGCTCTTGGCGTAGAGTTAAAGAATTCAACTGAGGACCTGTAAGGTACACACTCTGATGTCCTTATCCTCTTATGCAGTTGCCCATCTTGTCCTTCTTCTTTTTTTCTGTCTTGGTTAGATCCAGTTTGCCCTCTTCTCTCAAGACAGTGTCTTGGCAGTCTGTCATATGGAACAACCTTCATTCTGCAAGAAAAAAACAATAGACTGACATGTTTCTTGAGATGGGAGCTTTATTTTGGCCATTTCTGAACCCAGAGCTGAAGTTTCAGAATCGCAGCAGTAACTTGCAACCCCAGTGAACAGAGTAATAAGTCTCAGAGGTGATAATGCAATTACAAAGGTTTCTCTAATAACCAATTAGCATTAGCATGTGACTAATTAAAAATAAGCTAAGATACTTACCATTAGGATATTGGAGGAATTGCAGTTGGAAATGGAGCTTTGTGGCCATATGTGAATAATACATTAAAAATCACTAATTTCAAGCAGCAATAGCCATTAGCAACATTAGTAATGTCTTAGTCATATTTTAAATCAATTTAATGGTATCTTGATTAAAAAAAGATAAGTCAATCATTTTATAACCCATTTAGTCCCAAACAGGGTCACAGGGGGTGCTGGAGCCTATCTTAGCTACTGTAGCACAGAGTGCACAGCAGGAATAAACCATGGACAGGGTGCCAGTCCAGAGCAAGACAAACAGACACACTCACACCAGCCATTTTAGGATCGCCAATCCTCCTAACATGCATGTCTTTAGACCGTGGGGGGAAACTGAAGCGCCTGGAGGAAACCCATGCAGATACGGGGAGAACATGCAGACGCCATGCAAGGAGGACCTAGGACGTGAATTCTGGTCTCCTTACTGTGAGGCAGCAACGCTATCACTGTGCCATTGTAAAAAAAGGTATCAGTTTCAATCAAAACCCAAACCCAAAACTTTTGATATCACATGATATTTTGCATTTTGTTGTATCCATATATAAGTGTGTGCAGTATTCTGAGTCTGTGTAATGAGAAGGGTGCTATAGAAAAATAGTTTGAGATGAGTGATGGAAAGGGTGAAGCACAACATTGAAGCCTAGGGGCTAAGGCTTTGGAATGTCAAATGTCAAACTCTCCATCGCTGAAGTGAAAAATATAAAATAAAAGTTTTGTGTTAAATTTATTTGCCTGATCATATGCCTGAATGGGAAAAAGTCACTTGGGTGTAAATTAGTGGAATGACCATATGCTACTAACAAATCCTCACGTCAATTTTCAAAAAATACAAACTTTTGTCATCTTAAGAATAGATAAGATCTTGGCAATGCTCCCGGTATGCACACGGAAGCACTGACTGCCTCTGATGAGTTTCATTCAGGGAAATGCACAAGCAACATGGTTAATTCGTGAGACAAAGCATTCAACGTCATTTACTGGCAATGTCTCGCATGAGCACTCATATTTTTGTGTCAGCTTGAGCAGGTGGCACTTTTTAAAGATTCTCGCTGTAGGCTTTCAGGCTGAGTGCAAAAAGACATGAGACCCATAGCCCACAGTGTGTGCCCTAAGCATCAATCTTCACTCCAAGCTTGACCTACAGTTCAAATTCCATCCATCTGTTCTCCTTCTAACTTTATTACCTTCATCAGTATTACAGGGTGCATAGGGTACAGAGCAGGAACCAACCTTGGAGAAGTTGTCAGTTTACTGCAGGGCACATTCACACCCACACAGGCCCAATTTAAATTTTCAATGTACCTAACCTGCACATCTTTGTACGAGGAAGGAAAATTGTCCAGAGGAAAACCCAAGTGGACACTAGGAGAACATGCAAACTCCATGCAAACACGCTGACAGTGTTCAAGCTGGGAGTTGCATCTAGGAATTTGGATCTATGAGGAAGCAGCACTAAGAAGTGTGTCACCTGATTCAAGTTTAATGCTCTAGAAATTAAGCTGGACGTTTTACTAGGTTATTGTAAATCCACTAAGCTTCTCTGATAAGATAGGAGTTATTTATTAAAGAAGGAGTATTAGCAACTGGCTTGCACCTCCACAGCTTAGCCATCTCCAAGCAATACTGTGAATTAGTTTCTTAAATGTCTTCCAAATATTTAAATTTAGAGTTTTTTTGTTGATGACTGGAGTGATCATGTGAGATGCAAAGTACAGTACAACAAACTGAGAAGTTATGGCCTGTGGAGAGCTTTAGTGGATAGAGCTTTTTTCTTTGTGGTCAATGACTGCTGTCAGTTAGACACCTCCAGTAATTTCATAGCTTGCCTCCACTAAGACTGCCATCTCCGAAAAGTTCAATCAGGGACAATGGTCAAATTCTGGACAATTTTGTCTACAGATAATTCCACACTTCTATCCTACTTCTTCACTTTAGCACCACTTTTTGTTAAAGTCTAATTTTGTAATTGCATCTTTTTTCTTCATCAGTAGCTATTTCACCATGAGATGTAAATATAGTAGCCAGTTGCTTGGTATTATTATTTTTATTTGTATCTGTTTTAATGAAACAAGTCTGCAAAGAAGAGCAACCATAAACCTTAAATGCAAAGGTCAAATTCTACTCTGAATGACATGAGTTAAACCAGCACGGCCATGTGGAGACCAACCCAAACCGGGTGTTATGAAGTGTTTTTAGTTTCATACACCTACTTAGGGGTTTTGACTGATGAAATAACATATATATTTTGCACAAGTGTTCTTTGAATTAAAGATTTATTTAAGGACGTCAAATTAGTTTTTCACCATTTTCTCATGGGTACTGCCATTTTTAGGCAATTATAGAAGCAGGCTTGGACACTAGTATATAAGTCAAAGTGTCTTTTATTGTGGGAAACTCTTCCTTATCAAGCATTTCACACTACAGCCACAAATACAATTAAGCACAAGCACAACGGCACGATTCTTTCGTCTTCTTTCACTTGTCACTGCCTCCTCCATGTAAGCGTTGTCCTACTCCTCCCTTTTCTTTCTCCAGCTTATTTGGAGTATATTTGTTTTTCCACCAGCCATCTGGCCTTATTATCGGACTCATCTTTAGTGACTTAAGAGGTGCTTACCCTGAGGTCTGAATGTGAATCCCATTGACCATAGTGACAGGGACACTGTGCTGTTAAAATGGTGCCATCCTTCTGATGAGATGTAAAATCAACATTCTGACTTTCTGTGGTAATAAATGATCCTTGAGCATCCTTCGTAAAGAGTAGGGTTTATCCCAATGTAACAGCTGACCCCTCACCCAGCCGGCAGCCACACTACCAGGACCTGGATAAATTGCTCAGGAGAACCTACTTATACCAAGCCGTACCTCTGACAAATAATATTTCCCCCCAATCGACAATTAACCACAAGTAAACAAAATAAGATATATAAAACAAGTGCAGAAATACATTAAATAAAACACAATAACAAATACAATAATACAAATCCCCGACGTAAAATATATCTACATATATTCCTCCACCATACTAGCAAAGTTTGAAAACACCACATATACAATAACAAAACCTCCCTTGCCCCTGCACGCATATAACAAACGCACAATACAAATAATGCCAATGGATGATTACTGAAATGTTAATGAACGTGAAATTGAGTCCGGGTAAATAACTGTCCAAAATACTGATGGCTGTTCAAAATGATTGTGTTTGATTCTCCCAAATAAAAACAGAACAATCTCACAGTGCTTCCTTGGTGATGATGGAAAAATAATGTCCAACCCCGGGGTTTCTGGCGATGAATGTGTTGTAGTGATTCCGGCTAAATGAGAAGCAAACTGGGAAAAAGGCACAATGTAAATAAAGGCAGAAAAATGATGATGGGTTGTTGTTAGGTGAAATCTCCATCTCTCTCCTCCCTCCTCTTCTGTCTCTCCTTACGGTTTAAATAATAACGAGCCGGATATAACTGGCAAAACTCTGGTTCTGATGTTTCCAGGGGTCGTTGCCTCCCCACAACATCCTTCCCCATTTCTCATTACGGGGACAACATTTAAACAAACACATATTAGTTTAAATGGAGTACTGTGACGAGACATGACTGGGTGCAACACTATAAACAACAATACCTATGTGGCCCCGCTACATCCCCCCCCCGCCATGCTTGGACAAGGGAGGTCCAAATTACGGGTTGATATTGGCCACATGTATGATGCTGGTCCTGGTATTAGCGCCACTGCCCCTTTGGATTAGTAAATTGACCAGACCTGTTTGTTTAATGACTAATGCTGGACCTAACCACTTAGGCGCGAGCTTGGCGGAGAACCGCTTGATAGCATCCGAGAGGTGGTGGGCTCTAGTCCAGACCAAGTCACCCGGCTTGAAGTGTGCTTCCTTCTGCCAGGCATTATACAACCGGGCGTGTCTGGATGTCAATTCCACCAACCTCTGTTGGATTCTCCGCTGAAATTCTTTCAGTTTTAAAGTACTATTGTTGAGGGTGATTTGTGAACTAGGGGCTCCAGGTAAGAGTCGGTTGAATGGCCCAGCGCCACCAAAGCAGGCGTATCACCTGTGGCTTTGTGCACCACGGTGTTCAGAGCAAACCAGAGCTCGGGGAGGCATTTATCCCAGTCCTGATGGCGTTCACCACGTAGGAGGCAATCATACGCCTCAGGGTCCGGTTCACTCGTTCAGTCATGTTAGCCTGGGGATGGTATTCTGTAGTAAGATTTTTATTCACTCCCCAGGCCATATAGAGTTCATCAAGGACTGATCTTGTGAACTGAGGACCCCTGTCCTAAATGATGTTCTTCGGCACCCCCCAGCAGGTGAATATTTTGTTGTTCATGGTGGAGCATATAAAAATAATCAATTACCACCATCAGGACGGTCTTCCTCAAGCTGGTAACAGGAACTGGCCCCATCAGGTCAATCCCCCGGTCCATCAGCGATCGTCGATTGTAGAAATCCTGCCGGTTTACCAGGTGGGTTTTTGATCTTCTGGCAGGTTAAGCACTTCTTCACGTGGTGGCAAACATCTTTCCAGATAGACAGCCACCACGCCACCCCCAAGATCTTCAACAGAGTTTTCATCCTTCCAAGGTGACCACTCAAAGGGCTGTCATGATAATAATTCAGGAAGTCGGGGATGAGCCCCTCCGGGACCACTAGTTGGTGTTGTAGACCCCCAAGGGAGGATGGAGTGGTCCTGTACAGGACCCCCTGGAGGTCTACAAAGTGTACCCGGTTGGTGCGCTGCTGCTCCAGTCCCTCTCTGATGTTTTGGCAGAACGGACTGGCAGCTTGTGCTTGATCCAGATCTTGCAGGCTTTTTGGCAGAGGGAGGACCATCTTCTTTGCCTCTGCCAAACACACCATCCCCGGTGGCTCTGACGCCCTGGACAGAGCATCAGGCACGATATTGCCACAGCCCTTCTGATAGATCACCTTGAAAGTAAAGTTTTGGAGGCGAAGTACCCTCCTGGTTAGACAGGAGGAGGTCTTTGGGTGGTTAAACACCCAGGTCAGAGCGTGATGGTCCGTGTACACTTCAAACTCAACCCCCTCCAGATAGTGTCTCCATTTTTCCACAGCCCACACGACGGCCAAGCATTCCTTTTTTAGCCGTCGAATAATTCAGCTCAGCACCATGCAATGCTCAAGAGGCATATGTGATGACATGTTCTGCCTGGCTGACTTTTGAGTGAGCACAGCACCAAGCCCCAGGTTGCTGGCATTGGTCTGTACCTGGAAGGTGAACTGTGGATCTGGCTGGGCCAGAACAGGTGGCTTTTGAAGATGGATCTTGAGTTACTCGACCGCGTCCTGGCACTCCTTTGTCCACTCCCACGGGACATCTTTTTTTGTTAAGTAATTCAAGGGAGCCGCTATATCAGCCATCCTGGTGATGAACTTGTGATACCACCCTACAAACCCAAGGAAACGTTGTAGCGATTTCAAATCCGTGGGGTAGTCCCGGATGACCAAGGTCTTTTCGGGGTCTACAGTGACCTCTTCTGATGAAAGAATGTGCCAGAGGAAGCAGATGTGGGGTTGAATGAAGGTACATTTTTTTGTGTTCAGCATGAGGTGTGCTTGATGGAATCATTGGAAGATGGTGTCCAAGTCCTGGAGATGTTGTTTAATAGAAGGGGAGTAAACAATGATGTCATCGATATAAACAAAGCAGATCTTGCCTATCAACCCCCTCAGTACTTGTTCCATGAGCCGCTGGAAGGTGGAGCCAGCATTTTTAAGCCCAAAAGGCATGACGTTCAATTGGAACAAGCCTTCGGGGGTGATGACTGCTGTCTTCTTCTTATTCCCCTCGTCCATCGGCACCTGCCAGTAGCCACTACGGAGGTCCAGTGTGCTGAAAACCGCAACTCCAGAATTGACTCCAGAATTTCATGAATCAGGGGCATGGGATATGCGTCCAGGCTTGTCTTCCCATTAATTCCCCTGTAGTCCACACAGAAATGATAGGTGTCATCCGTTTTCTTCACAAGGATTACAGGGGACGCCCAGGAGGAGGAAGATGGCTCAATTATTCTCTCAGCGAGCATTCAATCCAGGTGTTCCTTAATTATGCCCTTCTTCAGTGGAGAAACGCGGTAGGCTCGGTGCCTTACTGGAATTTCGTCCGAGGTGTGGATCTCGTGGGTAACCCCACGGGCGACTCCTAATTTTTCAGTCCACACCTCAGCCCATTTCTTCTGCACCGGCCTTACCTCTTTGGGCTGTTCCTCCACAGGGCCTGCTGAGGAAGGTTCTTCTGTCACTCCTCACTGCCACGTAGAAACCAATGAATTCTGAGCCCAGATCTTCTTTTGATTTATGAATGAATTCACATACCCCTTCCCTTAGCACCATATACCTCCTGGGACTGAGATGGATGGTCATCCTTAAGGTGATCAAAGGATCCAGCCCAAGAAGTAATGGGACAGACAGGTGCCGGTCGTCCAGGACATAGGTTTCCATCTCCCAGGTGGTGGAGAGTACACTGTACATCAAGGGGACTTTGTCCAGGGCCCTGTGTTCACTCCAATCTGCCAATATGAATCAGACAGATGGGGCAGATGTTAAATTGTCTGGCGGTCATGTATTAGGGTGTGATGGCTCCCTGTATCCACCACCGCATCCACCTGCCACCTCTACAGCTTCACTGGGACAATCAGGAGGCATGTACTCGCTTGCATGATGGTGAGATTGGCTTCCAACCAGCTAGGCTTGGCTCGCTGGGGTTTTAGGTACTGTGTTTCTTGTGTACTGGCTTGTACCTTATTCCAGTACGTTTTACAGTTTCCCCAGTCCCGTTCCACTTATGAGCCCACCTTCACTAGGTCTTCCACCGACCCCACAACCCCCCTGAGTCCCCCAGCTAACCACGGGTTGCAGGCATTCAGGATGCGGCAGACCACCTCTTCTTCAGACATAGCCGGCCGCCACTTCAAACACAAAGCCCGATATTCATAGGTGAAGTACCGGATGGATCGCGAAGGCAGTTGCACTATGGATTGCAGCTTGTCTTCCAGTTTGGATTCATAGTCTTCCGGAAGAAAAGCCGCGAGGAAAGATCAGTGAATGGTTCCCCAGTCTTTAATATTCTTCTTCACCGTCAGCCACCAGCTTTGCACCGGCCCCGAGAGGGAGGCCCCTATCATCCCCATAAGCTCTTCTGGGGTTAGAGGATTAACAGCCAGAAACACCTTCCCTTCTTCCACAAAGTTTAGGACATCATCGATATTATATTGAACCCCCAACTTGGAAAAGGAGAGGCGCACCCCAGGGACGGAGTGCCGGTTGATGTACTCACCGGCTGAATGAGAAGTAAACTGGGAAAAAGGTGCAATGTAAATAAAGGCAGAAAAATGATGATGGGTTGTTGTTAGGTGAAATCTCCGTCTCTCTCCTCCCTCCTCTTCTGTCCCACCTTACGGTTTAAATAATAACGGATGTAACAGGCAAAACTCTGGTTCTGACGTTTCCAGGGGTCGTTGCCTCCCTGCAACGTCTTCCCCATTTCTCACTACGGGGACAACATTTAAACAAACACATATTAGTTTAAATGGGGTGCTATGACGAGACACGACTGGGTGCAACACTATAAACAACAACACCTATGTGGCCCTGCTACATTCCATACCAATCCCCCCCCCCCCCAAGTTTGGACAAGGGAGGTCCGTAGTGAGAAAAGTGCTATATAAATGTAAACTATTATTATTATTATTATTATTATTATTATTATTATTATTATTATTCTAGAGTGCTAATAGAACTTCAACTCTGTGTAGCAAATTTCCTCATAAATGCTCTCCTGGTTAATGACACTTCATGTCTCTTCTTCTGGTCTGTTTCTTCATTATTTTTTAGTGCTAGCTGCAATCTCAGGCAAAATACCAGTGTTGTAAACTGGGAGTCCCAAAAGCACATAAGTCCCATAAATATTTCCAAAATTGCCCATTAGGGGGGATTACCATCAAAACTCTGACTATAAATAAAATGGGCCATGAAGAAACTTTATAAAATAAAAAAGCATTATTTTTAGCTAAAATGCTCAGTAGCATAAGACACTCCATAGAGCATAAAAGGAATTGCCTGAGAAGGCAAGGCAAGCAACAGCAAACACAGTCCCAATACAGAATTCCAAGGAGAAGTCAAAAACAGAGCGTAGTTTCAAAAATCTGGGAAATCACAAAAAGCACAGTAGAAACACAAGTAATCGCTCTACTCCCTAGCACATTTGAAAGGAACTTCCAGGAACTATGGGTGACTCTCCAGATTTCTTGGATGAAGAGTAGTTCCTAGTGGTGATTGGCAGGTAGCCCCATCTTTTGGGGTCCACCTACAAAACTCATGGGACATAACCAAGGCATTTTATACTCACAGACAAAATAAAAAATAATGCACATACTAAACAAAAGAAGCATTGACATAAATAAATGGCACAAAAATGGACAAAACAGACAAGAAACACGACTTTAAACCCCAGCCAGGGGAGAAATGCTGATTGAAAAATGACAACTGTATATTCAAATTTTTAAAGGCATTGATAGCACAATTTTGGATGTATTTTGCCCTTATATATTCATCTTAAGGATGTTATTTTTTATCATCATCTTTACAATAATATCACAAAAAGGAGGGCTCCCTCTACCCATGCCTTGATTATGATGGTTTAAATAAAGGAATACAGGTTTACTTTATTCTTCAGGTAAGGAAGACAGAAGTTTCAAGGTAAGGTAGGACATGGCACATGTTATGCGTTGATTAGACATGTAAGTAAGAAGTTCACTGCACTCTGAACACATGACAGAAATGATCTCATAAACCTACAGTATAAAGTCAATCCATCTGAATTCTTTTTCTTAAATACTAACTCAATTTGTTGAGGACACTTCGTAGAGTAGAGACCAAGGATATTTGCATTCAGGATGGAAACCAGGAATCTTGGATCATGCAATTGAAGTTGAAACCTTAGTCTCCTTTTCTATCCTATACTTCTGTCCCCTTCTTCTTGCAGTTAATTCTTGCTGGTAACAGAGCTACTGACACAGTGGCCAGTGGTCAGTATGGAATGGGAAGAAGACTGTCTTCTGTGGAAATATCAAGTTCAAATACTTCAAAATTTCTTTTTTAATGTCTTGTGCAATGCATGGCCATTTTTATTATACTTTATTTATTGAATTGCTCACATTTGATTTTATTTATTTGTTCATTTTATAATGAAATTAGGAGAATGTGAGTGATGTTTTCTAGTTGTCCAGTCTTGTTTTTACAAGTTGATTAGCTTTTCAGAAGATAGATTTCAAATTAATTTAATCCAAATTCAAGGTCATGAGATAATGTAATCTGTTCCATTGAATCATAGATGGAGTGTCAGTACACTGCAGGGCACACTCATACGCATGCACAGTTACATCCACAGTCACTCTTTACTAGTCCTGAGCCACCTATGGGCTAAACATGCATGTTTGCAACCTGCAGCCTGCAAATGGTGGAGCACACAGAGTTTTTAGAAGTAATCAGCGACTGTTTTTAAACAGAGTATGTTAAAGCACCAACATGGAGGTACAGCCTGTCTAGATTTAGTATTTTGTAATAATCAGGATAGAATTGAGGGTGTAGAGGTGACTGAAACATTAAGGTCAAGTGACCATAATTTAATACAACTCTCAGTGTTTTGTAAGAGTGTAGGTGCAAAGATGAAAATTGTTAAGTTTAACTTTGGTAGGGCAAATTTGAGCAGATGTGGCAAGGTCTACACCACATAAGCTTTTAAGTGTGGAGACAGTCGAGGAGCTATCTTTTTGGACTTGATGTTTTTTTGGAAGGAATAAGTGGACTGGCGAGCTTTGTTGGGCTGAATGGCCTGTTCTCGTCTTGAGAGTGTTCTAAAGTATTTGTGGGTGACAGAACATTATGATGTCAAAGATTTAAAAATGTTTTACATGTAATGCAGGACAGGTGCATACCTGAATTTGGAATTAATATGAAATTTTAAAAAACTCTACAGTAAGTTAATAAAGAGTTAAAAAAGAAGCTGCAAGGGAATAAACAGCAGTATAAGGTATACAAGAATAATAACTCCAAAGTGAATTGTAGGAAGTATGAGAACATGAGGGCAACCATTATGAAGTATATCAGGGAGGCTAAAAGGCAGTTGGAGAGGAATATAGCAGATAAGACGAAAGATGACCCTAAGAGATTCTGTCAGTATTTTAGTAGTAGAAGAACAGTCAAGGAGCAGGTGAAGTGCAACTGAAATAGTAAAGGGGAATTAAAAGATATGGACAGTGAAATCACGGACGCTCTAACCTTACATTTGTCTGAGGTGTTCACAAATGAGGAAGTAGATAACCTCCCTGTAGTAAATGGAGCTACTAAGGAGGTTCTGAGTGATTTGGAAATTGTAGAGGGAGAAGTACTGGAAAGGCAAACAAATCACCAGGACCAGATAATATTTACTTTCAAGTTCTTAAGGAGGCTAGTGAGTACATACAGTATGTTAACCCTTGACACATATTTTTTAGCAAGTCACTGGGCCCTGGGGAGATTCCAAAGGACTGGAAAATGGCAAATATTATCTTGTTATATATAAAGAGTGACTGGGCAGATCCAAGCAACTATAGGCCAGTAAGCTTAACATGCATAACAGGAAAATTAATGGGAGGAATTATTAAGAATAAGATTGAGCAACACCTGGCAAGTACAGGAGTTTTTTTGAACAGTGAGCATGGGTTCAGAAGAGGGAGGTTGTGTTTTACTAACATGCTGGAATTCTATGAGGAGGCAACAAAAGATACGATCAAAGTGGAGCATATGATATTATTTATCTTGACTTTCAGAAAACATTTGATAAGGTGCAACATGAGAGGTTGGGCATCAAACTAAAAGAAGTGGGAGTTCAGGGTGATGTTTTTAGATGGGTGCAGAATTGGCTCAGACACAGGAAGCAGAGGGTGATGGTGCGAGGAACCTCATCAGAATTGGCCGATGTTAAGAGTGGTGTTCCACAGGGGTCAGTGCTAGGGCCACTGCTTTTTATTGTGTATTGTATTGTATTGACCCCCTTCTTTTTGACACCCACTGCACACCCAGCCTACCTGGAAAGGGGTCTCTTCTTGAACTGCCTTTCCCAAGGTTTCTTCCATTTTTTCCCTACAAAGGTTTTTTTGGGAGTTTTTCCTTGTCTTCTTAGAGAGTCAAGGCTGAAGGGCTGTCAAGAGGCAGGGCCTGTTAAAGCCCATTGCAGCACTTCTTGTGTGATTTTGGGCTATACAACAATAAATTGTATTGTATTGTAAATTGTTAAGTTTGCAGATGATACCAAGATAAGCAGATTTGCAGATAATTTGGAATCCATTAAATCATTACAGATGGACTTGGATAGCATACAGGCTTGGACAGATTTGAGGCAGATGAAATTTAATGTTACTAAATGTAAAGCGTTACACATAGGAAGTAAAAATGTTAGGTTTGAATACACAATGGGATGTCTGAAAATCGAGAGCACACCTTACGAGAAGGATTTAGGAGTTGTGAAGGACAGCCGGGTCCCATGCCCGGCAGGGACGCCCCTGCTGCATCTGTTCCGGGGGAGCCACCATGAGCAGCTCAATACCTCCCCCAGGACGCTTGGTGGCAGCCTCCCTGGTGGACGATGATTCCCCAACCTGGCGCAGGGCTCCATGGGAGATGGAGTCCTCCACAGCCTGGTTGGGGGCTCGGATGGCCACCAGGGGGAGCAGCATGGAGTCAGCAGCCTGGCTGGTCATATCTTCAGCCCCACCCGGAAGGGCAATTAGGACCAGGTGGCCAAGCACCTGGAACGCTTCCGGGTGGGATATAAAAAGGGCCAGCCACCACCACTCAGTGAGCCAGAGTTGGGAGGAAGGAGGACTAAGCTTGTAGAGGAGTGGTGGGAGAGAAAGAGTGTGTTGCTTTGTGTTGGACTTGTGTTTTGGGACTGTGTATTGCCTGTGGGTCATGGGGAAGACGTGCACCCACGGGTGAAGAAGAAAATAAAGTCCATTGAGTTTATACGTGCCTGTGTGTCGTTCTGTGCCGGGTCGGGTGCTATATAGCGCTCCTTATTACAGAGTCATAGTGGACTCTATGCTATCAGCTTCCCGACAGTGTTCAGAAGCCATTAAGAAGGCTAACAGAATGTTAGGTTATATAGCACGATGTGTGGAGTACAAGTCCAAGGAGGTTATGCTCAAACTTTATAATGCACTGGTGAGGCCTCATCTGGAGTTCTATGTGCAGTTTTGGTCTCCAGGCTACAAAAAGGACATAGCAGCACTAGAAAAGGTCCAGAGAAGAGCGGCTAGGCTGATTCCAGGGCTACAGGGGTTGAATTATGAGGAAAGATTAAAAGAGCTGAGCCTTTTCACTTTAAGCGAAAGAAGTTTAAGAGGTGACATGACTGAAGTGTTTAAAATTATGAAGGGAATTAGTACAGTGGATTGAGGCTGTTATTTTAATATGAGTTCATCAAGACACAGTTGGAAACTTGTTAAAGGTAAATTTTGCACAAACATTATGAAGTTTTTCTTTACACAGAGATCCAACAACACTTGGAATAAGCTACCAAGTAGCATGGTAGACATTAAGACTTTAGGGATTTTCAAAACTAGACTTGATGTTTCTCTAGAAGTATTAGGTGGATAGGACTGGCGAGCTTTGTTGGGCTGAATGGCCTGTTCTCATCTAGATTGTTCTAATGTTCTAAATGTTCTAATGTTTATGGGTGGGGGAGGACATCAGGAGAAAGAAAACATACAAACATGGAAAATTTAGGGCCTGCACACAGTCAGTAACTAGATGGGCAAATGAAATGCTGCAGGGCCACCCAAGCTACTATCTGTCCACTTTCAAGCTCACTCTATCATATTCAGAATCAGAAGGGACAGTCTATTAGCTATGAAAAAGTCCCATTCACATAACTCGTCGCAATCAACAGCTCAAGTATGGTAATTAAGGACCTTTTATCCCCCAATTTGTTACTAATTTTCAGACATTTGTTTTCTGTAGCATACATGAACAAACTTTCTTTGATTGTATTATATAAAGGAAAAGGTTGTTTTATTTTTTTAATTTGAAGTCCTCAGACAATCTACCACATCCTTTACTTCTTAAACATCTTTGCCTTAACTTCTCAAAAAGTGCTTACTTTATACCCACTGCTCCAAAATTCAAAAACACATGGCAATGCCCATTGTCTCTTGATTGTTCTCTTCAGTACAAATGGAATATTCTGCCTAGGACCACAAAGCACCAATATTGTTGTCACCAGGCAATGTCAATTCAGTAGACAAGACTCCATAGAAGCTTTAGCTAAGCTGCATGATGGTACTGTTATGTTAAGTTTAGGGTCTAGTTTAAAATTAACAGTGCTCAAATAAAATATTAGTAGTTGTCATTAACTGCAAATCCTAATGCATTATTCAGTTAGCACTGCCATGTATCCAGCAGCTTGAGTTTAAATCTCGTGTCCAATTGTAATTTTTTGGGAAATTAATTCTTCCTGAGGTTTTTTTTTTCTGGGTACTCCAGTTTTCCACCTACATCCTAAAAGATGTGTAGATTACATGAACTGATGATTGTTAAATTGTCACTGTGTCAGTGTGGGTGCTTGTGAGTGGGCCTGGTAGTGGATTGGTGTTCCTATCTTGTACCCAAAGCCGCCTCTGTTAGGCAAATCTATTAATGTGTTAATGCTTTTGGATTATTGCTATGCTTGACGGTTGCACATGCTCATGCACCATTACTTGTACATTTGTTTTATTCGTGGCCACATTTTATCATCTTTTTTGTCTAGTTTCAGATGGTTGGCAGATACTTGTACATTTGTTTTATTCGTGGCCACATTTTATCATCTTTTTTGTCTAGTTTCAGATGGTTGGCAGTAATGTCATGAGGTATGAGGGTCTATCATGTCAGACAGAGTTTTGAACCCAATCTGTAGGAGCTGTAAGGAAGTACTGATAACCATTGGGACACCCACATACACTGTAGCTCATTATTAAGTCTAATTTCTGTCAAAAATGTATGGTTTGTCAGGTAAGCATAAATCTCCTACAGTGTTGAGTCACTGGCCCTGGAATATTGTTTAAATGTTGTTATACGCAGAAGGGCTGTTGAATGGAAAAGATGGTTGCCCTTCTCTTGGATTGAATGCAGTCAGCCATGACCTGCTAATTCAAAAAGCCAACCTTGTACTTTTATCAATATATCTAATCAAAACCCCACCTGCAGCTTCACTCTTACAAAAATAAAGGATGGAACCATAATCGTGTGCCTCTCAAGCCCTTACTCAGCCTTTAGATTGTCACTGGTCACATTACTGAAGCGCCTGTGTGTCCCACTAACAAAGGCCAAGCAGTGGCATTAGATCAGTTAAACCACATCAGTTCAGAGCCATGCTTTACTCTCGCTTAAAAAACGAGTTGGCTTTCTCCTCTCTAACACCAGAATCTGTCGTTTTCACACCCCCTTTCTTATGAACACTTTATCATGGCTTTATCAGTAAACTCCACATCCTACATGTGTCTGAGTAAAATAAGCCATGTCTGCTTATCACTCAAGGAGGTTAGTTGTAGTTGTTTCTGGACAAGTTTCGTGCCTCATGAAAGATATAGCTTTGTCCAACCTTTCATCTCAAAGTGATATTTTGCCATCCTTGTCGCACTGATTAAAATAGCAATGAAAATGCAAGTGAATCATTTTTAGACAGAAAAGTAGTCAAAAAAAATTTAAAAGATGCAAAAAAATCCAAACTTGCTCAATACAGAAGTCAGATGAAAAAAGGAGCATGAAAGTAAAATGTACTTTTCTTTCTAACTAACCTTGTTTGTCTCACAGTTACCACAATCTTCCTGTCCACATACACTTGAGGAGAATGCAAGTGCGTGTGTGTGCGTGTGTGTGTGTGTGTGTGCGTGCGTGTTAAATGTACGACTAGATAGCATGTTACCAAACTGTCTAAATAATTCTTAGAAATGTCCCACCATCACCTAAATTCAGCTGCTCTACTTCTCCATAAAAACTACACTATACACCTGTGACTTATATATAACCTTACAGTATAAATTGTAAAAATTAATCAAGTGATTAATTCTTTATTTAAGTGATATATGACACGACAGTTAAAGCAACATTAAAACATTAAGGCAAAGAAAATGATATAAACTGAAAGATGTGACAGAAATTTAGAAGCTGATGCAGTTTTTTTTTCTACACATTGTGGTAGATTTCAGGCTCTGCTGACTGACTAGAGAAACAAGGAGCAGAGTTAAACAGGGAGTTGGACTTTGAGTAGAACATTAGTAAGCAGAACTGTTAACAGGTAAGATGTGTATTAGTAGTAATGACACCGTGCTGTACCTTGGGTGCAATCCAATTAGCTGCTTCGCCAGGAATTCTGCATGTTTCATTCATTTCTTTTCATCCTGGGTTTAGGTATCCAGTCTGTACTGGGCAGGTTCACACAATTGTGTGTTTCATGGCAGGGAAAGGGTCATGTAAGTTGCCATGCCAGTGCACTAAGACATCATCAGAAGTCAGTATGCTTTGTGTGCTTACAGAGTGACCCAGAGCTCTGTTGAACAGAGGAAAGAAGAGAAAGGAAAAGGCCAGGTTGGGTTAAAACGCAGTAAGGGATCCGTGGCAGCGTGCAAGTTTCTACATAGAGCATTGCATCTTGGGCTCTGTGGGTGCGCATGGCTATGGAGTTGTGTGATTGCGGGGAGTTCAGTGTGGAGGCAAGCTGATTGCTTGTTAATCTGCATGACCAACTCAGCTGTTCCACATTGGCACTCTGCAGGTTCTAATTAGGGTGCCTCACCCACATGAGTATAAAACAGAGCCCGAGTGAAGAGAAGAACAAAGAAGGAAAGAAAAAACAGTTGAGAAGGCATGTAAAGCAGAGATCGGGTGGAGGAGCCAGTGTGGAGAACAGCAGGCATGGCGGCAGTTGGGAGATGACCCTTCAGAAAGCAGGCAGATGGCACTCTCAGGGTAGGGTCGCTGAGCTTATGTTTTGTCAATTATGAGTTTGAGTTTGTTGGATTACGGATAAAACCCTTTAGTAAGGCAACACATTTGTGGTGTTTTGGCCTTTTTTGTTTTACTTTTCTGTTTTGTTTTATATTAACATGTTGCTATGTGTGTATTTGTTAAGAATTTCATGTTTTTTTCCCCATTAGGATTTTGTTTATGTGATTTATTTTCTATTTTAACATGATTAATAAAGTTCATTTTGTATTTACACAACACATTTTGGAGATGTCATGTGACCACAACTAATTATTCTTATTTGTTGTTGCCATTGTCCAGGGTCTTTCTATGGTTTCCCTTCCTTTCTTGGTATTTTGTGAACAATTTATATGAACCAGCAGTGTGCTTTTTCAGAGAGAGACATATTTAACCTGAATCTGGAAGGCCACTTTGGCTGCAGGAGTTCACAGGGCATAACACCATCAGTGGTATACAACTACTTTCACCAACATAGTGACATACATTGTCCAGGCTAGGGGTTACACTGTCAGCATCCTTCTAGGAAAACTAGCAAAGATGTTTTTAGATGTCATGAGTGCAGTCAAGGCAAAAATAAGGTCGAAACCAGGATTTCAAAAAACTAATAACCAAAAGAAAAACATGACACAAAAATCATAGTCAAAAATATTGGCAAATATTAAAATCACAATACCAAAATTAAAATTTATTTTTTGTTTTTTTTGCAAGGCAAACAAGAGTTTGGAATCCATCAGCTTGGCTAAGAAACTAACTTTTCCAAGATGACTTTTAACCCTTTGGGACAACTGGGTTAGAGATGACCACCTCTGTAGGTACACCCCTAGAAACATCAGAGTAACCCAAGAAACTGAAAAGCAAGATAGAGTTGACCATAACTAAATAAAATTTTAGAAAATGGTACAAAAACAATCAACACAATAACTAAAGATGGAAATGTAATCTACTGCCTCAAATCTCAGTTAGAGTGTATAACCTCTTAAACAATTAAGGGCAAGGCAGAAATAAAATTAAATAAATGGCCCAATATAACAGTTCAGGGTCTTGCATGGTCCTGTTTCTGTCCTGTACCTTGCTACCTTTGACTGTAGTCATAACCTACCAGGGCCCTTTCAACCACATACAGCACACATTCAAAAAAAACAGTGATATTACAGTTCTTATATTAATTGTAGTTTTAGTTTTTATTTCATTTTATAAAATTTATTTTTATTTTAATATCTTTCTAGTTTTCCGTGGAGTCAACAATTTTTATTTTTATGTAGTTCTGTGTTTAAAATGTTAGTTTTTATTTTATTTAGTTCTGGCTTTTTTACATAATATTAATACAATTTTAGTTTTTCTCTGATGCAAGACCACAAATGCTGGCCTACACATATTTCAATGCAAGTTATGTTTCAGTCAACAAAATACACTCATAGTTCATAATGCCATTAATCACAGCTTGACTGTCAATGATCAAACAGATCAAGTGGCCTAATGAGTATAGTCAGCAAGATCAAATGTTTCAACCCAAGAAACCAGTTTGTGCAAGCACATTGCTGTTAAGCTTTAAACAAACACACATTTTGAGAGATTTGTTCATTTGCAATGATGTCCATTGCACAGATAGCCGCACAGTAAAAATATTCGCTTGACAAGCGCCTGTAATGCAGGTGCACAGATGAGGTCCTCTGCATTATACATTGATGGTTTCTGCTGCCAGTACTGAAGCAACAACGCTGGTAAGGCACGGACTCCTTCAGAGTCAGATTTACAAATATATGAACCCAAAAGGTTAGCTTTTTCACTACTCATTTGGCAGCATGCACATTGACTACTGGTTATGTTTCATATCCATCCATCCATCCATTTCCCAACCCGCTGAATCCGAACACAGGGTCACGGGGGTCTGCTGGAGCCAATCCCAGCCAACACAGGGCACAAGGCAAGAACCAATCCAGGGCAGGGTGCCAACCCACCGCAATGTTTCATATCTCATGAGCATTCTTTACACACAGATAGGTAAGGCACATATTTGGCCAAAAAAAACCGTTACATTTATAGCAGCAAGAAAAAGCAGAGAGAGTGCTCTGCACCCTCCAGGTGTTCTAAATTTGCCATTGCAATTTAATAATTCATATTCATTAAATACAAATGAAAGTATAGAGTGGTGTACAAAAAAACGTATTTCAATTTTGACCTTAATTGAAATATTTGGTTGTTTTTAAAAGCTTTTAATTCTGATGCTTTAATTAATTTAAATACAGACTGCTCAACAAACAGATATTTTATCCATCCATTCATCCATTATCCAACCCGCTATGTCCTAACTACAGGGTCACGGGGGGTCTGCTGCAGCCAATCCCAGGGCGCAAGGCAGGAAACAAACCCTGGGCAGGGCACCAGCCCACCACAGGACACACACACAAATACACACACACACTAAGGACAATTTAGGATCGCCAATGCACCTAACCTGCATGTCTTTGAACTGTGGGAGGAAACCGGAGCACCTGGAGGAAACCCACACAGACACGGGGAGATCATGCAAACTCCACACAGGTAGGACACGGGAAGCGAACCCAGGTCTCCTAACTGCGAGGCAGCAATGCTACCCACTGCACCACTGTGCCCGGATATTTTATTTAATGTCAAAATGGTCTTACCTTAATTTGTAAATGAAGTCCATGCGCCTATCCCTCTCCATGAAAATCTTTGTCACTTTCTTGCAAAAGTCCTCCTTATTTACCTTTAGTTTAAAAACTCTTATTCTTCCATTTTTGGCAGACAGTCATAACAAATAATAAAAATAAATGGACCTCTGCAGTCCATTTGACTTTCTGATATCGCTAACTTATTGGCGCCTTGAGCCTCTGCATAGAAAAACTGTAGCAACAAGCACATGTTGGGCTCACAACTTTGTACCTGTTCACTGTGGTTTTATAAGTCTGATCAGCAAGACTAGATACGTCACACACGTTTATTAAAGATATTAGCCAGACTGCGGAAAGTCAGGGTGTATAATAAATGCGTGTGCAAATATTTTATTGGCAACAATACAGAGAGTCAGCAACAGGCACGTGCCAATTGCATGCATCAACCCTGTGTGTGAGGGACAGTACAGTCTAAGGTGAGGCTCGTCTTGTCGCACCTTGCTTTTCTCCCCTGTATTTGAACAGGAAATGCGCAAATTCAATGATTTTGACTATAAAAATGATCAAAATTATTGGAATCATAGAGAAAACAAATTTATAGCACAGACCAGTGGACAAATTTATTTTATGTTATCATTATTTTTTTTGCTTTTCATGATGACAGATGAGGCCGCATGTCCCTATATTTAGTGCAGTCCTGGTGCCAGAGAAGTGCTGGACTTCCCCTAAGCACTGATCCTGCTGGCCCTGCACTGAAAATTCCGAGACTTTTTTCTTCTTCATGCATGCTACATTTACTTTTATTATCATCTGCGCTGTAATTAAAGTATTTGCACACGTCACTTTCTCACTTTCTTCCTGCAAAACTCGTTATCGTCAACCACAAGCGCTTACTACTTCAACCCGATGAGCCAAATGTGCTCAACAAACAAACGATGGTCATCAACGGAAGTTGCGCCACGTGACTATAGTAAGCCAAAGTTACAGGATCACCGCATAGTGAACAGCGCAACATAACTGAACGCTCAGGGCGACCTACAAATAACCCCTTTGCACGACTGAACCGTATTGAATGAAAATGCTATTGCTGTTTTTTCGTTTTTACTCAATTTTCGTTCTCATTTTAGTCCGTTCACAAATCACTAATTTTTATTTTCATTTAGTTTTAGTTTCCCTGTTTGCCTTAATTTCCGTTCTTGCTCTTGTAAAATGAAAAATAATATTTTTAGTTCTAGTTCTCGTTTTCGTTATGAAAATATCACTGCTTGTAAGAGGTTTCCAGAAGCAGACATAAAACAGTAAAGATCATCAAAATCAAAGCTATTAGTATGTTCACTCTTTAATCTCATCAGAGAAAGAGGGAGCAACTTCGGATGTTTTTATGTCACCCTTGGGAAGAAGCCAGCAAAAGACACTTTGTGAGAGAACAGCACCCACTGCCAAATGGGGAGCCTTTTACATACCAGGAAGAGCAGATATGTCACACCAAGGAGCAACATTTCCAAAGCCAGGTGGATGAGAGAGTGGTTACAAGATAAAGCACTCCAAGAAACCTGCTGGATTCCCTCAAGCTAACAGATGGTAGCTGTAAGCTCTAACATGGAACAATTTGTCACACGGCCTATAGCACTAGTCAATTAAGAGCACAGAAGGCGAGAGCATGTCATTTCTTGGGTAAAACTATGTTCTGTTGCATTGTGAATGCTCTCAGTATCACTGTGTCAGCAATCTCGTTCGCCATCATCCACTGTGTTTACAACATGCATTACACAGAATTGGGTTAAGGTGAATAACAGAGCAGAAACCTGGTTTCTTAATAATCGCAAGTAATATCCTGGAGTTCACCTTTGGCAAAACACTCCGACATCATTAAACTGCGCAAATAAGTTTTGAAGTTTTCACCCAAGTATTTGCCTCAGGAAAGTTGTCTTTGTGGATGCTTCTACTTGTGCCTGCTAAAAGTGCCTGCAAAGCTAAGCAGGAGGATGGAGTACAGAGGACATGCGCAGACCACAAAATCCCGGTTAGGAATTTACATGGTCATATAATCGGGTTATTCACATAGAAATCTACCTCTCTTAGTCAGGTTCCTTAACTGGGTTTCTCTAACCAGAATAAGAGTTTAGATGGCATTTTAAAAACCAGACTTCTAGGAAAAAACAAGTTATTAAGGTGTATGTAAACATATTGAATGACACCAAGGTAGCTCTTGAGGGAAACACTCTTTACACTTTTCTGCACAAGTAAATTGTATTTGCTTTTCAAATTGAGCTCTCCTCAGTCCAGAGCCCCGTTTTCCCTTTTCAAGAAAATAAAATTCTTTCCCATTTTTCCATTAACCATGATCCCTTCAAAATAAAAGCTTTATATCTGATGGTTGGTATTACTCATATTGAAAGTAATAACTTGCATATGCCTGGTAAACCTTTAGCTTTTAAAAGTTTCTCCATCCAAATTTAAAAGAAAAGCTGAACTTATGAGGGCATGCCCTCCTTCTAGTAGACAAGAAGGCACCCAGTCACGTAGCAGCTTCAAATTGTGTGTGACACCACACATACACACACACATACACAGATTGTTGGAGAACAACTACAACTACTGCATATCTAAGTTTTTAGTTTTTTAAAAGAAACAAAATGTAACCATTTAATAGGTCAGAAGATATTTGTCCCCTTTGCCCTGAAACTGCATTAAGTGGTTCAAAAATTACTAAATAGATGGAACTAGAAATGGAAGTGGCTCCCACAGAAGCATGGTATTTGGAGCATGTTATGAACCTTCAACACAGACAGCAGAGCCAGTAAACTATACAGTAATATGAAAAAGCAGATTTAAGAACAGATATCAAATTGGGAGATTTTAGTTGCCCAAATTTACACCGGGAAACTCAATACACAGAAGTAATACAACACAATGAAATACAAGAATAAGACTATTTTTAAAAACGTATTTCAATTTACCAAAGAAAATGACAATTCTGCCTGGACCTAATATTTTTTGCCAATAAAAGCAGAATTCTGTATCTAGAACAGTTATGGAACAGCTAAAATGAGTCACCATGATGGAATTAAACTTCATAGTGTTTTTATAGTTCTTATTGTAAATAATGGAATTCTATAAATTCAATTTTAAAATGACACATTCTAAGCAGATGTGGAAAATCTTACATAAATAAACTGGTGCAAACAACTGCACATGATGATAGGTGAGAACAATGGGGAAGATTTGACAAAGAAGAGCTAATAAATTGTGAGTCACTTTTATGCTGAAGATTTGAAGCAGTGGGATAGCTAATTTGCCACTTTGGGAAATGAATAAGGAGATACAGTACAGAAAAAAAAATTAAGGCATTTTAATACTGAAAATTAGAAGTTGTAAAGTAACTAAGCCACCTCTTTAGAAAATTAAAGTAAAGAGACAAGAATCATATTACTTAATAATGTCAAGTAAAAACCCAATAAAGAAATGATCAAAAGGTGTAACTGTTAAGGTGTATAAACACATCAGAACATGAGAAATTAGAAATGCCAAAAGGCAGCAGCACATGAAAAATGTTGTCAATTTTATCAAACTGTATGCAAAATAAAACTTACCAGTATTGCTCATCACTAGCTGCCAACACGGCCACTGTAAGACCTTTAGAGGCCCTAAGCACTTAAAAGATTTTGGTGCCCCCATACATATAAGTTGCACTCACTCCCAGTGGACGATTGAACGGGACAGCCAACATGACCAAGACAAGAGCGATTATGTGAGCCTCGGTGGACCGTGTGGCAGTTACCAGATTCAAATTTTCTTGTAGTCCTGTTATTAATACATTTCATTAACCTCCATTATTACTATTTTATTATTTTTATATATATATATATATGTATTTATGTATTTTTTTCATTTAATGTGTGAGCCACTCTTTGTGGTTCAGCTGTACCCTTTGCAGTTTTGCACCATATGGTCCATAGTAAATCTGGTAATGGAAAATTTCTGTGGTACCCCCTTCCCTTGATGGCCTAAGCATGTGCTTACTTTGCTTAATGGTTAATCCAGCCTTGGCTGCCACCTTGTGCATCCAGTCCAGAAACAAACTGGCAAGAAGCTACTTCATATAATATTAGAGCAGCAGATAAGCAACTAGTAAAATGAAAAAATACCAGAAGAAAGCTTCTCACTACTATGTGAGGGCTCAAATCATTTAAGAATAATGTAGATCTCTTAGAACTGTTTTTATGCTTTATTTTTTTTTATTGTGTTGTTTACTGGCAATCTTCCATTTCGCTCAGGTATCCAAGATGGCTGCAATACAATGAAGTCACAGGAGTTTGATTATGTGACACAGTCTTTGTGCTCATGTGAGCTGGCATGTGACATCATGTTTCTCTGTTAGCCTGAAAGTTCTTATAATGTTTTTTGGATTTAACAGACTCTGTCTTTTTCATCACTCCATTGTACTACTTTTTGAATATATACTGTATGTTCTCTTTTTGATTGTACAAAGAGGGTTCATGAAATTCAAATAGAGGCTTCAATATTAAAAGCTAGGCCATCAAACTTTAGGGAGGCCTAGAAGCATAAAGTAGACCTAGCTCCAAATTCAAATTTAGGTTTACTGCCTCCACCCTCCAAGCCAGCATTCTTCAAAAGGGAAGCGGAGAAACATGGAAACCCCTGGCCCAACAGACAGTTTCTTAATGCTATAATGCCTATTGACAAAAATGTTCAAAAAAGAAGGCAAAATATTGAAAGCTGCCTCAAAAGGATACAACTGAAGCAAAGATCAAATCCATATTTCACAAACAAAAACATTTAACAACAACAAAAGCCAGAAAATCAAAAATGAGTGCTTACAAATGCCTAAAGCTGAAATCCAAACTCCTGAATTGAATTACATAGAACAAGTTGCTTATTAGTGTAATGAAAAGCAGAAAAACCGATTCCTGCAAATGTTATGAACAGAAATTTTCAACCTTATATCTTTTGTTATACAAAAGAACGGGGAGACATTTTGGAAACTAGGGTGCAAATCCCTTATGCAAATGCAATATGTTTATTTAAATAATGTTTTCTTTATAAAATAATCTGCCATTGTAATGTTTCTTGCCTTAACTATCTATGATTAATAAGAGTGTTTTGGTTACTTCTCATGTTTGTCTTCCTTTCTTGGTACTAATAATATGAACTGTAAATTTATGATTAGGTTTCAAATCCCAAATTATAGGATCAGGGAAGCCTATTCCTTAAATATGCTTTTTATTTATTTTATTACTGTGAATATTGCTTTCTTTTACAGCATACTAGGACAACCTTACCACAATCTACAGTTAAACGGAGGCAGGAATGGAAGCAGTTAAAATCAGCGCAGCTGGACAGCCGGTTCAGTAGCAGTCTGCTGCTGCATTTCAAGGTCCTGTATCACACCATGATAGTTTATATAGTTTATGAATACAACATCACCTGTGATTGATCTCTAAATGATAATCCAGAAAGGATCTCACATGAGTTATCAAAAATAAATCAAATATAATACACAATTTAACATGTAACGTCCAAAAGTCTTATTAGATCACATGATACTGTAACCCAGTTTTCTTTGGCAATGGAAATGAGTGGCAGGCATAAATGCTGAAATACTTCACACATTCTCATTTCTTAAAAAGTAAAATGATGCAAAGCTGGGTAAAATGGGGAAATTTGAAAATGTGCACAAAGAATTTAACTTGCAAATTCAGTTTGCTTTATATTAACTTGAGAAATGCATTCTTTGACATCATTTGTAGCAATCACAACATGCCAATCAGGTGTCAATAAAAAACATGACTGTTTGCCGGTCTTTTCTCTGTAGACTGAGAGGGTGAAGGTTTAAAACTCACCCTTAACTCTCTGAGTGATGTGGAAATGCCACTTAGCTGGCTTAAGCTGCGCTCACTTATAGGTTTTTTTATGCAGAAACTATGCTATGATGCACTTTGGGGTGTTGATTACCATGAAAATCACCATTAACAATGACGACTGGCTGATGGCATAGAAAAGAAATCGTGACACATTGATCCGTCCATTGCATAAAAAGCAGTGATTTAATCTTACAGCTAAAGATCTAAACAATTTAGATTCAAATGCAATCATACAAATAACAATTTATAACATGAAATACTGAAAGAACTGGCAGTCATAATGCATAACAAATGTATGCATGGTGTAACATGTAGGTGCATTCACTGTAGCCTTAAATGGACTGAGTTCAGTAAGTAGGTTCCAGAACCTTCTCAGTCCATTTCAAGGTTTTGGGGGCTAAAGGGTATCTCACTATCTCAATTCAGCAGCTATTGGAGAGAAAAAGGCTGAAAACAGGCCTGGACCGGCTAATCCATCACAGGGACTACTCTCACTCACACATGCACATAAACACACATAACACAATTTGCAATTGCAAGTTAACATAAGCTAAATTAAAAAGGAAAAAAGTTCTGTAATTAATTCCTTCTTTACTTTGGCACATCTAAGCTACTGATTTATGACAAATGTTAAGGAATCACATATGTGAAAGCCAACTTTTACTATAGCGACTGACCATTATGGATCTCAGGTGAATGTGGCACTCTGATGGTAAATTATAGGGTGACCCAATTTTCAAAGTTCCAAGTCAGGACACTTGTCTAGCATGTATGCTCAGGTATAAAACCCATCCTCATTTGTTTAATGCCTGCTTTATAACATCATCAAGGGAAAAAACACTTTTACAATTGAAGACATACGATTCCACACAGTGGTTGATGTGGAAAAAAAGGAAATGTCACTATTCTGTTTTTGTCTGCTTTTTGTTGCTCATCACAATGTTGTTCAAATTTAATTTACCTTCCCCTTCAGGAGTTTTGACTGTGCTGCTAATACATATTTTACTTTGGTGCTTTGTATGTGCTGTTCTAAATATTGTGAGGAAGTTTAATTTGGCCAAGTAATTTTTTGTTAGATGGGCAGCCAGTTTCAAACAGGACATTTTGACATTCTTCAGTTATTTATCAGGGCATATCGCCTGAAGTTTGGACTGTCCCTGTCACCTGGACATCTGGTTACCCTAGTGAATAATAGTGACAGTGAAATAGTGAATGATTATAATCTGCAGATAATGGTGCTGTGGGGCTGGTTTAGAGTAAGGTTAACACTGTGTGAATGTTTATTTACTCTTGTGCATAATGTTAGAGGGTACTTTATTCACCTGCATCTAGGTAACCCTCTGCTTTCTCTCATTGCATTTTATACTTTTACAGATAGGAAGATGATTTAACTTAACTTACCTGTTACAACTTAAAGCATCGGGAGGACTAAGGTGCTTGCGCTCAAGCCACTGGGAAGAGTCCATAAAGCAGAAACAATTTGGATTGCCATCCCGTATGTGTTGAAGCAGTCAGTGACAGCTACTTCCTATTCACACATGCAGTCTGCTGGTGCTTCATTAACTTGTACTGGGGATCTGTTTGCAGTCTTCAGCAGCGATTGGAGGAGAAAAAGAGGAAGATATACAAAATGTATAAATTGGTGTAACCAATCTCAAGTTAAAATTGAAACAGTAAACTAAATCATACTTAAAGTAGCATTGAATGTTTGTTCGTTTTCCGGCACTGGAACTAACGTTAATAAACTGACCTTCCTTTGAGAAAAAAAGGGGGGAACAAACTGTCGCTCTCTTTTCATTTGTCCTTGAAATCACCCTCATCCCCCAACCCTCCACAATTTGGGCACCCCTGTACCAGTGGCAAACTGAATTGATTGGATATTGTTTAGACAGACACACATTTGTGTATGTAAGGTCCCACAATACACACTGCATGTCAGGTAAAAGACCAAACCATGAAGTCCAAGGAACTCATTATAGACCTCCGCAATCAAATTGTGGTGATTCAATGATCAGAGAAAGGATACAAAGCCATTTCTAAATGAACACAGTGGCATCAGTAATTTTGAAATGAACGGATTCTTCCTAGAGTTGTCTATACAGCCAAGCCGAGAAACTGAGCAGAGGACCTTGGTCAGGGAGTTGACCAGCAAGCCAAAGTTTGCTCTAATATAGCTTCAGAAGTCCTGTGATGAGTTTAGAGAACTGTTGAAAAGGTAATCATCTCAGCAGCACTTCATCAAGTAGGCATTTATGGTAGAATGGCTACAGGGAAGACATTGCTAAGTTAAACGCATATGATGTCATTTAAAAGACAAATATTCACTGGTCTGAAGACACAAAAATTGAACTCTTTGGGCAGAAATCCAAGTACTATGACCGGCGAAGACCAGGCACTGCTTATAACTTGCCTAATACCATCCATAAGATGAATTATGGCAGTGACAGCATTGTGCTGTGGATGTGCTTCTCAGTGGCAGGGACAGGGACACTGATCAGAGTTGAGGGAAGAATGAATGCAGCTAAATAGAGAGAGGTCCCTGAAGAAAACCTGCACGCAACCTCAGACTAGGGTGACAGTTCACCTTTCACAATCAAATGACCTGAAGTAAACAGCTGCGACAATGCTGTAGAAGCTTTGGGACAAATCTCTGGCTGTCCTTGATTTACCCAGCCAAAGCGTAGCATTAAATCCCATACAACATCTGTGGAGTGACCTGAAGTTAACAGACGCTTCTCATCCAATCTAATAAAGCTTGAAAGGATCAGTCAGGAAGACTAGAATAAACTGCAAAAACCTAGGTGTGCAAAGTTCTAGAGACTTAACCAGGAAGACTCAGTGCTCTAATTGCTGCCAAAGGGCTTCTACAAAGTAATGAATTAAGTTTCTGAATACTTATATGAATGAGAGATTTCCGTTTTTGATTTTTAATTCATTTGAAAACCTTTATGAAAACATATTTCCATCCATCCATTATCCAACCCGCTATATCCTAACTACAGGGTCACGGGGGTCTGCTGGAGCCAATCCCAGCCAACACAGGGCGCAAGGCAGGAAACATACCCTGGGCAGGGCGACAGCCCACCTTAGATGAAAACATATTTTCAGTTTGTAATTATCAGTCATAGCATGTAGCTTTATGGACAAAAATGGCCAATTTATCCATTTAAAATTAAATCTATATCACAATAAATTGTGCAGAAAGTTAAGGGATCTGAACACTTTCAAAATCTACTGTAGTTACTAACTAACTAACTAACTAACTAACTAACTAACTAACTAACTAACTAACTAACTAACTAACTAACTAACGTTAACATTATACAAAGTTATTGTCTGTTTTTTCCTGCATTGTTATCAATCTTTAATATTGTTTTTTGTATCAGTATGCTGCTGCTGGAGTATGTGAATTTCCCCTTGGGATTAATAAAGTATCTATCTATCTATCTATCTATCTATCTATCTATCTATCTATCTATCTATCTATCTATCTATCTATCTATCTATCTATCTATCTAATCATGGTGGTGGAGAGTGACAATGTTTTGCATTTTGAACAGCACTTGTAAGTAGGAATTTTCCCTGAACTCCACATAAGTGGCGGTAATGTTCCTTTAAACAATCCAGTTGAGAAATTCAGACTCTTTCCTCAGCAGTAAATAGTACATTCTTTACATGAATGCAATTATTAATGCAGTTTTTCTCCTACATTCTAAAAGCATGATTATTGTTTAATTAATATTGCGAGCGTAGTGGTGCGTGTGCTTGTGCCTCATGCTGGACCTGTGTGCTGTCCAGGGTTACTTTCAGCCATGAATCTGAAGCTATTGTGATAGCCACTGGCTCTCTGTGACCTTGAACTGAATACATGGGCTAAAGGGGCAGACATTGATTGAATGAATTAATCATTCTTGATAATATTCTAATTTGTTATTAAAATTACTATTCAGAGAAATAACTGAACCTTGTCATAGATTACTATGTGGTTAAGTTTTACTACTGCAGCAGTATCTGTAAAATAAGCCATTATTCTTTGAGAATTACTGTGATGTATTCATCTTACATTTACTTTTATTTTCACATGGCACAGACACAGAAAGTGCTCAGATGAAAGCAGTACAATGATTTCTTACAAAAATAAAATTCATTCAATGATTATATTTAATTAAAATGACAGGTAAAAGTCATCTAGGTTACCCTTTTCTTGCAAAACTTTCTTGCCTTGACGGACCTCCACTCCTGACCTTTGATACCATTTGATATTTAAAGTCGCTCCTCATAGTTTAGTTGTAAATATTAGTAAACAGTGAGTGGCACCATTATTCATGTGCTTCCTTTGGTACAAACACTGCAGCCTACCTTGATTTTATATCCAGCAATGCTACTGAGAAACATCATGCCAGTGTGTTTCATATTTATAGAGATATACTGTAGAACAATCATTTAAATGTATTTTATTTTTACAGTTTTAACACAGGTGAAGTGACTTGCTTCTAGGTTACGTTACATTTGGACTGAAGGAAATCAGAAATTAGCAGTCACCATTGCCTAACAATGGTTCAGTCCCCTTAGCTGGAGCATACAGTAACAATGCATGTGTGTACTAGTAAGACAGAATGGTAAAAATGAAATGTACAGTATTTGTTTCTGCCTTTTTGTGGATTTTCTTTTACTTAAGCTAGTTGATCTCATAATTAATATTATGAATGTAACTGATATTATGATGAATGTGACATTTGGTGCCACTACTCTACTGCCTGGCTGCTGTCCTGTGTATGGTAAAGTCATGTGAGAAATGGGGAGCCTTGGAATCATGGGATGGACGATCAGCATAGACTCCACAGAATAAAACCCAAGAGATGAAACGAGGCGGCCAGTTGGCCGAGGTCTCCAGGATTGTTGCTTTGTTTTCAAACTTTCTTTTCTATAGTTTCAGCCTCTTCCATTGTCACCTGGCTGTAGTTCATCAAATGATTAATGGACAGATATTGTTGGTTCCCATTTATGTTTAATCAGTTTCTACCTTGTTCTTTGTTGTTTTAACAAATCTGCATTTATATGTGTACTACTTCTGTATTTTTACAATACAATACAATACAATTTATTTTTGTATAGCCCAAAATCACACAAGAAGTGCTGCAATGGGCTCTAACAGCCCCCCAGCCTTGACTCTCTAAGAAGACAAGGAAAAACTCCCAAAAAACCCTTGTAGGGAAAAAATGGAAGAAACCTTGGGAAAGGCAGATAGGTTGGGCGTGCAGTGGATGTCAAAAAGAAGGGGATCAATACAATACAATACACAGAACAGAACACACGTAATCCTCATACAATATAAAAATAAAAAATGTTACAAGTACGGAGCAGAATTAAACAGTAGATGATATCACATAGTATGATTTGGATTTGTTTAGAGTCCTGGAGACCTCAGCCATCAAGCTGCCTCCCCCAATTGGCCATTCCACAGCTGAGTCAGCACTGGGCCAGCCAATCCGATAAATGGACCTATCTACCCAACGATTCCCTTAGGCAGGCAAAACAACTTGGCAGATGGGCCATGGCACCAAGTGCCACATTTGAGTACTGAGAAGAGAAACAGAATAGGTGAGGGTTAGTAAATTTATAACGATCATGTTACTTATGTTTAGTACTAATGATAAACAACAGAGATGCAGTCTGTACAGTTAATCAGAAGCTCTAATCAGGATATGCTAAACTGAAGTAGTGAGTCTTCAGCCAGGATTAGCAGGCAGACAATTCCACAGTTTAGGGCGTAACTAAAAGCCCGACCTCCCACTGTTAGTTTATTAATCCTTGGAATCATAAGCAGACCAGCATTTTGAGATCTTAATGTGCGCTCTTGTTTGTAAGCCATAAATTCAGACAAGTAAGCCGGACCTTCGCCATTTAAGGCTTTATATGTTAAAAGCAGGATTTTGAAAACAGCCCTGTTTAATAATTGGCATAATATACTGTATACTTGTATTTCAACTGTGAATTGTTAGCAGTGCTGTGTGCCTACAGTGAGTGAAGGGCAAACACTTGTGAGTTGTATATTCATTTGCACACTGCTCATGCAGTCTATCAATATACATCTTGTTCACACAGAGAGTAACACTTACAATCTTTGTAACCAATAAAACATTTTTCTAATAAAATCATATCTCTGTGGAGTATAGGTTATAATAATTCTTTAATAATAATTCTTTACATTTATATAGCACTTTTCTCAGTACTCAAAGTGCTATCCACACAGGGAAGAACCGGGAAGGAAACCCACAATCTTCCACAGTCTCCTTACTGCAAAGCAACAGCACTACCACTGCACCACCTGTTATGGAGGCCTTTATAGAAATGCTGGAAATCATGGACAGTAATCAATAAGACAACTATATTTACAATTATGTATTTGGCCAAGGCCTTTATCCAAAGTGACTTACAACATTTGAGATACATTTGGTTACATTTCTTTTCTTTTTCCACACACAGGGGGGTAAAGTGACTTGCTCAGGGTCACACGTTGTCAGTGGTGGGATTTGAGCCCACAACCTCAGGGTTTTAAAGTCTAAAGTCTTAACCACTGCTAAACAATGCCTGCTAAACCGCCAACTAAAGACACTGAAACCCACTGACAGTGTGACCTTCTAGGCAATATAATTTTGCACTCACTTGGTGATTATTGTATTCTTTTTTATGTGATATTTATGACTGATAAATGTTATAGCCTCTGTTCACTGAGCATATACAGTAGATTGTAGAACTGCACATCTAAAAAGGTGGTGTTAGGAGGTGCAGAGGGGATAAGTTAGTTCACTCTGACTTTTTATGAACTTTTATCTTTCTATTACTTTTAATTATCTTTTCCTGGTCCATTTTTCTCTTTAACAATTTTTATGCTTGTTTATCTTGACTGTTAATTCAGATGAATTCAGATTTTCACCTAGTGCAAAATACCATTCCCTGTCCCCTTGCAGACAATTTCTGTGTGCTCCTATGCTGTGCCTGATTTTTCAAATCTGAACCCCTTCCCATCAAATGACTCTGCCCTTCTATCCCATCACTCCTAACTTGTACTCTGTGTAATGGAGTTCTAGCAGGAGCAACTTAAAACAAAAATGTGTGCCATTTCTTTTTGTTATCTTACCTCATATTCACAGCGCATCACTTTTTTCACATTTTGTTATGTTACAGCCTTATTCCAAAATGGATTAAATTTATTTTTTTCCTCAGAAATCTACACACAACACCCCATAATGACAACGTGAAAAAAGTTTACTTGAGGTTTTTGCAAATTTATTAAAAATAAAAAAATTGAGAAAGCACATGTACATAAGTATTCACAGCCTTTGCTGTGAAGCTCGAAATTGAGCTCAGGTGCATCCTGGGTTGGGGTTGCTTTCAGTAATTTTAGTCGACCAATGAGAAAGATGTGTACCAAGTTTCATGAAAATTGCTCCAGCCGTTCGGAAGTGATGCTGGAACATACATCCATACACACACACATTGACTTTTATATACATAGATTTAGAAAATTACTCAGTTAGTGTTTTGTTTTTGTTTTTTTTTTTTAGGATGGATTAAAAGAGTCTCATAGGCCGTCATACTGCCTGAAGAATTATTCATCGTCTTGTTACTAGCACAGGTAAGACAGTCAAGAATATTTACTGACTTGTAAAGTAGATTGAATTTGGGGGATGGAAGAGTGAAACTTCAGTTTTATAGCTGAATATTACAAAAAGTTGTCCTGGCATTTGTTAGAACATCATTAACATGAAAAAGCCATACAGTTATTACTATATGTCCTTCTAACTTGTAACTTGCTCATTGTAATGAAGTCTTAAAAATTAAAAAAATATATTTTAGTTCAATTTTTATGCTTGTTTAACCCGGAAGAAGGAAGGTAATTTCATTTCCAATCTTTGAAGAAGACAGAACTCCATCCTGCAGAGGGTGTGAACTTTGTGTGTTTATGAATTCAAGAAAGTAATGATTGCTGACTAATGCAAAGAATGCCAAAAAGCGTCTTGATGTATTAAAAGAACTGTTATGATTGAAAGGCTCTAGAAAGGCAAAATTACCTTGTTTATGACTCCTAGAAGAGCTCTTGAAAAGCAATAGACAGAATTATTAAAATAAAGAGTTTTGGTGGTGTAGTGGTGTTCAAGCAATGGTTTCTTTACTTTACAGCACACCCTCCAGCAGCCACATTGGTTACCCATAGAAATTACTTCTTATTGTGGTTCTTAGATTGCATTTTGGTTTTGTAGGGGATGCTATTGTCATTACAGTTTAACTCTCCTTGAGACACTAATGGCCTTTACTTGCTTTGGGAAGAGCTTTCAAGAAACCCATTAACAGTTTATCTGGATTTCAATGTTTATGGCTAATGGGAGTGGATGTTTTCATGAGAACCATTTGAAATATGTCTGTCTGAGCATCCCACCAATGTTCTGTTAAAAATATGCTAATGACAATCACAAGCATTCTCACGGGGGACAGCTTAAAGGCTCTAGTGATGGTAATTCCCCACCACTCCAGGGTTTGGCGCTGTGTGCTAAAGCCTTTTCTCTAATTTCCTCTGCAGACCAGAAGATTGATGGCTATACCACCACTGACATCATTTCCAGTGTCCATCCACCTGGACGGAATTACTTAAAGCCCGAAAACCCACCATCTTGAATCCGTTCATACTTGGGCTTGCGTCTGAGAAGACGTACTCACGATTATTTTGAATTCATGCTTGTTGTTTTGTCAACAATTATAATGGATTTCCATTTGGTGACCCAAATCTTTATGATCTTTTTTGTCTTTTGTTACAATAGATTAAGCAAATTATGCCATTTTTGCACTGGATAAACAGTAAGACTCTACGAAACAAGCTACGTACTGTTCATGCATTTGCTTTTCCCTATTAACAATGGTGGTTTCCAGCTCTTTTTCCTCTTTGCTCCGTCTATCTCTCACCAGTTCTGTTTGACAGAAAACTTAAATAAGCACTCTATAAAATCGTTGATTTGTGCTAGCCTGGGGCTTAAGGGCAATATTTGTTATCCTGGCACAATACTACAGCAAATCTAAAGAATGTTCATGGATGCCTGCTGCATCTTTTTTTTGTCCTTAAGTGTCGCTGTCTTTAATCCAGGTATTTCTGAATACTACACAGATCTGTTTTGTGCCTTACCGAGTGATTAAGACCAAAGGTTTAAATGCAGTGGAGAGCCAAACTCAAACTGAAAATTGCTCCTTCAGGGAGAAGCTTGTACAGAGGGTGGACAAAATAAATAAACCACAGTTACAAAGGTGAGTCATTAAGCAAGTGGACTGCCACTTAGCAGTATGTGTCAGCTATAAAAGAGGTCCGAAATTAGTACTTTGCAAGGCGAGTTTTCAAAGCAAAACGAGGCAGCTAAAAGAACTCTAAAGAAACCGAATGGGCGGTGCCCAGTTTTCAAGATTTCAGCTGTCACTAAAATTGCAAAATAATTTCCTATGTCAAGGGGAACAAAAATAATGACAGTGTATATCAAACATGAACAAATGGCATCGGCAAAACAAAACAGTGGATGCAAGTTGAAGCTTGCCAACAGAGATAGACATTAATTTCACAGGACAGTTGCTATGTGCAGCCTCACAAATTACCACAGAACTGAATCAACACCTCTGTGACCCAGTATCAACACAAACTGTATATGCTGAGTTTCAAAAAGCTGGAATCTAGAGCTGATCTTCCATTGGGAAACTACACAATGATACATAAACTAGTGCAACGAGGACACACATATAGCTGAAGATGCATAATGGTAATAGCAGCCATCTCTCTTTAAAAGTGTCTGAATCCTTTATCAAAATGTCCGTAGTACCTGCCTAACTATTGTGGTGCACAAGAGACTGGCAGAGTCCAAGAATAGGTGGAGTGTCAACCTGACTATCGTGTTTAACAACACATTAAAGCAAAAATTCCACAAAATAAGCTTCAAATGAACAGGTGCTCAACAGTGCAAAAATAACATAAGACTGCATGCTTCAGCCAGACTTGATATAATGCAGTGGTCTTTCAGTAGGAGCTCCGTCCTGCAGCAGGCTTGGGTCAAGATTGAGACACCTCCTTCCAATCATGGTTGCCTTTATATGGTTGGGACCAGAAAGGGAGGGACATCTCAGAGCAAAGGGGGTGTATTCACTTACCTTACTGGAGCATCTTTTCAGAGCTGAAGAGGGAAGAGACAAGACTGTTAGTGACAGCACCCCTTTTCTATGTCTATCCTGTACATATAATGTATATATAGCTACAGTATATATATCTATACTGTATATATGCATATTATATTTGATTGCAATGCCTACATTTTAGTATTACAGATACAGTAAGTGAAACAGATTGGATGCCCACTTACTTACCCAAAAAGAAAAACACTTAATATGAAGAAATTACTCAAAAACAATTAAATATCTAAAAGCTCGTCAATGATCCACCATGCTTAATTAAGTGAAAATGCATCAATACATGCTTGCCAAATTCTAAATAACTTGCAAGCAGTTCCTTGTAAAATCAACTTAATTTGTTCTATTTAAGTAACATAAGTTGTCATCAGAGACTCATCTCACTCCAATAACTATCTGTTCAACTTACTGAAATCAGGCAAACGCTTTCGGAGTATTATGGCCAGAAGAGGTTTACTCAGAAGGAGCTTCTATCCACAAGTCATAAGACTTCTTAACCTGGACATGCCACAACAATTTTATTCAATGGTTCATTATAACAAAAACTGAATTGTATGCCTCACTGTAGCTCAGCTGCTGCCATGTCATTTAAGTTTATTACATTGATCAGCAAACTAGCACACTGCTTGTATAGTACATAGATATTTCATTCTATAACATTTGCACACTGTTCAGATCTTGTTTATAATTGTAATATTTATTTGGATATATATCTTTTTTTATTTATTGTTTCACCTTTTTTCTACTGTTTTATATTTCTCTTTAAAGTTCCTTTGTAAATTATTTTTTCAATTTAATTCAATTTCATTTAATCTGTTTGTTAACTTTATTGTACTGTACACCGTCATTGCAGATTCAGATTCAGATTCATGTTGTTCTTGCATAACTGTGTATGTGACAAATAAAAAAATCTTAAATCTTGTCTCTCTGAATCCTGAATCTTGAAACAATTTCTGATTGTGTTTAGTAAGTGGATTTGAATTCTTCTTCAAAAGCAGAATAAGAAAAGGCCCAGTCACATTACACATTTCAAGTGTCTTGAAACAGCCCATACACAATCTCTACCCAGTTTTGCTACTTTACAGTGTGGGTGTAATAAACAAGAAAGAAAGGAAATAATTTAACAATGATCATGGACCAGATGGTGCTTTCCTCATCAATGAAACTCTGTGGGTAGAAGACTTGTTTGTTCAGCTCCTGTCTCTTTCACATTACAAAAAAGGACATAAAAATATTTATCAGCTTATATGTTAGATATCCCTTATTTTACACTCCAGTATAAAGTGACATCGCATTCATTGATTATATTGTAAAAGTACAATTAATCACAACGCCTCTTTATTCCAGTGTTTCTTGCATTAGCACCCAAGTGAGTTTTGAACTACCAGATTTCTACTTTGTTGGTGGCAATTAATGATAACTGGTGTTTGGAGTAAAGTATACACAGCAGAAGCAGTGCAGAAGTTCTTTCCAATAGCTAGTCAATTGAGTACAAGCTCATGTTAATCTGACTCATTTCATAATATCAGAGTACAAATGTTCACACTGCAGCAATAGAACTGAAAGTTAAGCAGTGCTATGTGCTTTAGATCCTCAAAGCTATTTTTTTTTCCATGGCCACTTTGTATTCTAAATTAACAAATTTACAAAAGCATCCCTCTTTTTAATAAATAATCTGTTGCTATATATGGGACTATCAGAAAAGATATAATAATTTTAAAATTATATTCATTTTAACTATATTAATTCCCCCTTAGGGTGGCATGGTGGCGCAGTGGTAGTGCTGCTGCCTTGCAGTTAGGAGACCTGTGTTCGCTTTACAGGTCCTCCCTGCATGGAGTTTGCATGTTTTCCCCATGTCTGCATGGGTTTCCTCTGGATGCTCTGGTTTCCTCCCTCAGTCCAAAGACATGCTGGTTAGGTGTGTTGGTGATTCAAAATTGTCCCTAGTGTGTGCTTAGGGTGTGTGTGTGCACCCTGTGGTGGTCTGTTGCCCTGCCCAGGGTTTGTTTCCTGCCTTGCGCCCTGTGTTGGCTGGGATTGGCTCCAGCAGACCCCCATGACCAGGTAGTTAGGATATAGCGGGTTGGATAATGGATGGATGGATGAATTCCCCCTTATAATGTGAGATAGAAACAGCACCAGTTGATGAGGTTTTGTTTAACAAATTTTACTTGTTTAATAAAGTTATATTAGATTTTTTAAAATTATTATATGATTAATATATTATAAAGTATTTAGATTACAGCAGCATAATTAAAGAAAACTAATCTAATTTAAGAAGATCTGCAATACTAAGAAAATAATACATCATGCTCTTATTCAAATTATCTCTGAAGCTTATCATTTGACAGAATCTCATATGGAAGTGATGCATATGGGTCAGAAATAGTAATCATAACAATAATGATAATATTATTATAATAATAAAAATAATGATATTTATATAGCACCTTTCCCATGCTCAAGTAACAACGAACAACATGTTTTCTGCATCTGTTTCCAGCTTCATCACTGAATGTCTGATTGTTTATGCAAGTAGATGGTGAGACATGCAATGGCAACCTAAATCAGTAACAGAATCATAATTTATACAATTTACATAAACTGCAGCTTCTGGGCTGGCATATAATTGTTAATTCATGCATATACTGTATATTGGGTTCAAGTCCAAATTTGCATAATGCAGTGAATAAATAACCCCATTTGACTCTGGCAAAGACTTTTTCTGCATTCAAAGGTAGACTTCAGGAACCTCTTCAGAACACATACAGTACCAAGGATTATTACAAATAAAAACATTGAATTTCAGCAGTACACCCTAATTATTCATTTTCCTAGAGCTAAAAGAATTCAAAACACACTGGAATAAAAGAGAGCCCTTTAATCTATTGGCTTTGAAGCTTGAAAATCTAAATCTATGGCTCTGTGAAAACAAATAGATTTTAAAAATATGAATACATTTTAGAAAAAGAGAAGGGCTATTGTCCAGCAGGATCTAATTTTGCCTTTTTGTAAAACCTGCTTGTGATACAGCTTAGTAAGTGAGGGCTGCTCTAGACCTATGAGGTTAACACAAATTTTGGCAATATGAGTAGACAGTTTTTGCTCCAAGTACTGATTTTCCCAAACCAAAAAATTAAAGTAAACATAACAACACATTCATATAAAAACATATAAAAAGTGAAATTTTAGTTTTGCCCACTTTAAAACAATTGAATTTTCATAGACAGCACAGCTATTTCTGACTTTCCTTGCTGATTTGTTCTGTATTTAGATCAAATTGCAGAGGAATATATTAAAAGTAGTACCTTAAAATTGTTATTAAGAAGAAAAGTAAACATTTTTAAACTGAGCTGCAGGCTATGGATATATATATGTACGTAAGTTGGATTCAGGTATGACCATTACGCATAGAATTTCAAAATGAAACCTGCTTAACTTTTTTAAGTAAGCTGTAAGAAATGAGCCTGCCAAATTTCAGCCTTCTACCTACACGGGAAGTTGGAGAATTAGTGATGAGTGAGTCAGTCAGTGAGGGCTTTGCCTTTTATTAGTATAGATTAAATATACATTGAAAAACCAAACAGTAACTGTCTACCTTTAACACTCCCAGTCTGGTCTCGTGAAACAATAGAAAGTAGAAGGTAGCATTTTCACTTTTCTGCTTCAAAGAAGTTTTAATATCAGTGTTCATTAGGGAAATTGGTCAGTAGAATGCACTTTCTAATGGATTTTTAATGTTCTTGAGAAAAATAGAGATTGATTCATTGTGTAGTGTTTAGGTAGTTGCTATTTTGTCTTGGATGGAAAGTACAGGTGGATTATCTTGAAAAAAACAGGTATGAAAATAGATAAGGAGATGGCCAAAGGAAAAGTGCAAAAGAAATCTCATAGTTCATAGCAAAGGTTGTTAATGGGAGAACAAAGCAATCAAATTATGAAAACCAAAACAGATACTAAAAAAAATCCCATCACCTACCAATGGTTAAGGCTTCGGCCTTGTAGATCCAGTGTCCTGAGTTCAAATGCCAGGTCCAATCATTGTCCATGAAGAATTTATACAGTCTGCCCATGTCTATATTTCTTTCAGGTCCTCTTTTTTTCTCCCCACAATCCCAAGAACATGCATTAATTAGTCTAAATTTTAAATTGCCCCTTGGTGAGTATGCCCATGCTTATATGAAATGTCAATCTGTCCAGTGCTGTCTCTCTGCTGTCTGTTCTCTGCTCTCATGACTCTAAAATGGATTAACCAAGTTTGACAATGTTATGTCATCTTAATTTAATTGCTACATCTTCAGTGAAATACATGTCCACATTTATTTATTTATTTTTTTGTTTGTTTAGTTATTTGTCTAATTATAGATCTATTTATTTATTTATTTATTGGGTGTTCATCAGAAAAACTATATATTTCACTTGCTTGAAAATATATACTTTGTTTCATATCCAAAAATGTATATGTCAGGTTAAAAAAAAAAGAGTATCACATAGGTCATAGCTATATTTACTTGCTACATTCTGATACTAGCTGTCTGAAGTCAAAATGAGTGCGTACTGCAGACAGAAACTTATCTGTGAGCCTAGGTGAGCCCAGGTATAAAGTGCCATGGTGTACTCACTTTACCCAACTCTCTAAACTAAATTCTCTAAACTAGTGGATTTTAACAGTGCTTGCAGATAAGTGCTGTCTAGCCAGACCTCACTTCATACACTCAGCATCGGAATAAGCAGAGCCATTATTTTCCTCATGGAGAAGAAGGTTGCAGATAAGATGGAAATACTGTATGTGTGATAATGCCATGAAGTTCATATATGGTGAAAAAAAGTTTATTTCAAATTTGCAAAGTAAAACAGTATGTTTTTTTACAGATTCAATCTTATGCAAATTGTTTTGCTCATTCTTCTTTTATTATTCTAGCCCTTCTATTCTTTTGAATGATAGGAGAAACCAGCAGATAATTGAAGGAAACAGAAATTTCAATTGTAAATAAGCTAAACAGAAGTTTGACTACTCTTAATTTATTTTGCCCTCCTTCCTCTGTAACAATTTTCTGTTTCTTTCACCTACTCTGCCTTTTTCATGGTTGCCCTGTTTACCAAATGTGCCTTCATTTACAAATAACACACATTTCACATACTATTAAATGTTATGAATAGGAAATTTCTTCCATTGCAAAATGTTTTTATACTGCTCTTGATTATGGTATGAATACTTATAAGCCATAAGATTCTAGTTTAATTATCATATGATTCTGATTTCTGGTTTTAACTCAGAGACTTTGAGAATGTAGGCTGAGTAGCAAAAATTAAAGACTGAATGCATTTGTATAAAAGTCCTCCATAGTGTCAATGTGTCATAAAGGCTTTGGATTATCTTTAGTTCTTCTGAGTGGTCAATGAAATTTATTAATTATTTTATATTCTTCTGTTACGTTGGCCATGAGAGCGTGATTTTCAAGTCATGTCTGATTTTAACCTCCAGTGAATCATGACAGAAGGACTTCAGGTAAATAGGCCCCCTCAGAGACTACCAGAATCCAAAGAAAATGGTGCCAGACTGTAAAACTTCTATTTATGCCCCACAGAAAGGTTATTAATGGAAGGCTCCACACAGAACAATACACAATAAGCTTGTATTGGGTGTGGAGACAGCTGGTCTGCTTTCTAAATGCCTCACAGAACAGATTTCTAACAGCAGCTGTCACAAGCCATCCATACCTTCAGTACTGTCCACAGCCTCCTAGAAGAGTGCAAAGCGAGCGAGCAGGCAGCTGAGTGAAATAAAACTTTGCTCTGGCCTGGGAGCCTTCTGTCACTGTTGCCTGCAAGGATGGTGATGTCACTGTTCTCTTCTCATATTCGCAGATTTAACCACCTTAGTTCAGCACTTTCCCATCCTCTTAGCTTAAGAGCTCTTCTTCTGTGCTGCTCTTATGTCAGGAAAGAGGATGTCCAACCGAAAAAGTCTGTTCAGCTTACAGCACAGTATATTTTACGATAAGGTGCTGAGTTTTTTTAACACATTGGGCAAAAGGATAGACAGATTTATGACAGAAGGAAGAGTCAGAGCATGGAACAATTGAATGATATCTTTTAAAGGGTTCTGCTAGTTTATTTTTTATAGATACTGTATAACAGGATGGTACAAAACAGACCAGAACAATGTAAAAGCAAACTCAGCTCAGTCAGGCAAGTTTGCACACACAACGAATTAAAAACTGGGAGAACAAAGTAAAGGCAATGAGCAACATAAGGAAACAAAGAAAGGTGCCCTAGCTGCTCGATGCATGTCTCCTGTCACAAGCAGCCTTTCACTGTCAGCTTTCATTTGCTGTTCTTCAAAACTCTATAAAATGTTTTGTGTCTCTTTCAATCATACAGCATTTGGCTTAATTTTCAGCTCTTCTTCTGTCTAGTAATCAGTCAATGAATCCGTTTATTTTAAAATGTGAATTTTTCATCATGTGAAAGCACTACCAAGTGGATCTTTTTAAGGAATACAAGATATCCATTTAGAATGTGAGATAAACAAAATGTGATTTAGACACTAGATACAGTAGAAGCTACAACCAGGTCTCAAATAACTCCCTGCACTTTGAAGAACATATTAAATTAATTGCTATTTATTTGGAAATGTTTTGAAAAGTATTATCATTAAAGTGCAGTGCACAGGATAAAAAGGTGCAGGCCAACGTACCAGTTGGTGAGTGCTGCTGTCTAATACCTCCAGGACATTCGGTTTAATCCCCATGGTCTGTGTGGAGTCTACACTTTCTCATTGTACTCTGGTTTTTCTTGCACATCATCAACACCTTAGAATTAAATGAACTGATGGCTGTAAATTGGAAAAGGGTGAATGAATATGCCCTGCAATGCACTGGCATCTAATCCATGGTCTTGCCTTGTGCTAATAATGTCAATCCCAGAACAACTTAAGTGACTTGGATAATAAATAGCAAGAAAAGTAATTAGCAACTTTAACTTAACTACAATGAAATGTAATAAAGCCATATTTACAGTATGCAATTGAGTAATGGACAATAAATTCCATGCTTGATATATGGCAACTAGAGTGCTGAGAATTGAAACCAGCAATTTATTAAGAAGCAATACTAATGGACAAAAATCCACTAGCTTTTAAATTGCTTGATATATATTTGTATTATGTAAATAACAAAAAGTACCTTCTTGCTTAATTTTCTTTGGAAAAGTATTCATTCTGACTACTATCTCTCAAATAAATGCCAACTAACTGTGCCTGATAACCCATGAGACATGCAAAATGGAATGAGGTTCCAAGCACAGAAAGAAAACTCCATTAAATGGCTCTAGAGTTGTAGCCGTCTGTAAAAAGAACAAATTAAAGTTTTAGTTTCAAAAGGCAGATATGTGTCTTCTTTATAAACTGGTCTTCAACTGACAAGAGTGTTGAGCTGGAAGAGTCAGGCTTCTTCTTCGTCTAGGGCATGGCCTTGTTTTCAGTGGATGAAGAAGGAAAATGTATAAATTGTTATGATTATTTAATTAATTGTTTTAATTATTTTTGGTCATTTATATATGTTGTAAGTGCCATAAAGGATGGACGGGCATCCTGACCAGGAGAGAGGAAGGTTCCTTGCCTGGATGGAAAGCCCCAGGCAGATGGACAGATGTCTCAACCAGATATACTTTCAATACCTTCCCTGGCCGGGATAAAAGGGAAGAACAAGGAAAGACAGTCTCTAAGGGCTGTTTATTCCCCCAGGAAGGCAGATGGCAGCAGCCTTGGATATCGATGTTTGTTTGGACACCAGCAGGGAATGCTAGGAATTGTTGTCCAGTAGCACAGCCCTGCTGGGGTCAGCAGGTGCTACAAGAGGGCACTTCAGGGAGTTACACTACCTACTATTGGGGACTTCATACTACCCAGAAGTATGAAGCCCTGGTACTGGAAGTATTCCCAGGTCCTCAATAAAAGGGAATGCACTGCACTGTCTAAGTGACTCAGACCTTGGAGGAAGGAAGGCAACACACAACTGGAGGATTGGTAGTGTGGAGGTAGAAAGAAAGAGGGAGAGGGGCATCATATACATTCTTTGTACAATGGTGTTTTGTAATAAACACCCTTTGATTTGAACTTGAGACTTGTTTGTACATTCGTGTTTGGGGTTTGGGGTTCCATGGTGCCCCCTAGCCTTCACAAGGTACTAGCCATGTTGCCTGCTGAAGACAGGTAATAAAATAAATTTCAAAATATTTGATATTTGATATCTATTGATGGGCGGCACGGTGGCACAGTGGGTAGCGCTGCTGCCTCGCAGTTGGGTGACCTGGGGACCAGGGTTCGCTTCCCGGGTCCTCCCTGCGTGGAGTTTGCATGTTCTCCCCGTGTCTGCGTGGGTTTCCTCCAGGCTCTCTGGTTTCCTTCCACAGTCCAAAGACATACAGGCTAGGTGGATTGGCGATTCTAAATTGGCCCTAGTGTGTGCTTGGTGTGTGGGTGTGTTTGTGTGTGTCCTGCAGTGGGTTGGCACCCTGCCCAGGATTGGTTCCTGCCTTGTGCCCTGTGTTGGCTGGTATTGGCTGCAGCAGACCCCTGTGACCCTGTGTTCGGATTCAGCGGGTTGGAAAATGGATGGATGGATGGATATCTATTGATCTACATGAAACTTCAGCGCCCCTCCTACATATCATATCCTCAATATCTGTATGTCTCTGAACCTCTCTTGCCCAATACTCCATCTCTCAAGTTAATTCCCATAAAGCATGCTTCTCAGACTGTCATTTCAGGGCATCTTGCTTACCTTCTGTCCACTTTTTGACTACCAACAATAGTAGATGGGCCCCCATCATCCGCTGTGAAAACATTATCTTTGAAAGTGACTCTCAGCATGCAACTTGTGCCTTTACTCCTCCTTACTGTGTGCCACAGTCACTTTTGCTGGGCACTTCCTTCATCTATCACATCACTAAAGCCAAAATAATTCAGCAAGTTGCCCAGTGGCAAAGGACACACACACACACACACACAGAGTAATGATTTATCATATATTAACTTTAATTTCACCTTTTTCATTATTTTTTGGTAAAAAAACTGATATTGTTGTTTATTTGGTATTCTATGTTATTTGTCACAACATTAATACTTTTAGTGTTATGTTATTATGTGTTTTAGCAACACTGTTAAAATATGATGTGACTTATCTTGTCATGCTGTTAACATAACGGCTGTTGCATAAAAATTCTGCACCTTTGAATTATGGAGTTATAACTCAGTGGATAATAAAATCACACCCTTGAGATTCTTGTTAGTTTAGTTTATACAACAAATAGACAGGCTTGTTACATTTTTCAACATGAACTTCATTTTTTTTATTATTATTTATTTAAATAAAATTGCATACAATTACACCAAACTTTTACAACAAATGATTTTATTGTCAAACTAGAAAAAAAGAAGAAATCAAAAAATCAGAAAGTTAAAAAACAAAGCAGGAACAAAAACAGACAAAACCTAACAAAATTCAACTCCTACCCAATACTTTCATTTCGATTTCAAGACTACTACTTTTTGGATTCCCCCCTTTAACCTGATGCTCAGTTGTATTTTGTCTTCTTAGTTTTTCATTGTTGTCTTTCTTCACTGTACAGTTTAAATCTCCCAACAAGCTTCATGTAACTTAATGTGTGTAGATATCCAAGTCACCTGAAAATCTTTCTCTTGGTGTACCCTTAAAATCCTTCCCTGTGAAAAACATGTGATCACACATCCAAAAAATGTCATTATATAAATAACATGAATTTGCTAGAAAAAATAGAAGTGGGATTGAACGTGGCCACAAGTATCATGGGTAGGAAAAACATCATTTTAAATGAGAGAAAAAAGTATATATTTTTTGATAAGAGAAAAAATAATTAATGAAAGTGAGAAAAAATAATAGGCATACTTTTGCACTTTCTCACAAATGTTTTACCTTCTCTCTCAACATTAGGCACTTGAAATTTGAAGTACTTCCGGGTGATCATTTAAAGTTTCCTTAAAGAAAGCAATGTACAACATTCATCCACTAGTCATGCTGAAGTAATGAAAGGTTAAGTTTTCAAATTATTTTGTTTAATGCACTCAAGGTTTAATAGTTTTGCTTAGTACCTTTGTCAAATCTTGAAATGTTTTGTCCTGCCAGGTAATTGATATACATGGGTTAAGAATAACTGATATTGTTTTTTCCCTCCCATCAATGTTTTATCTTAAAGGGCTCTGTAGGTTTGACCTTAAAAATACTACAGCAGGAAAAGTAGTTTGAGCTGAAATACAAAGTTCCTTAACATAAAATGATCAGAGTGACAGTGGTTAGAGTGCTTACCCTGTGGTTAGAGCTACTCCCTTACTGATTCAGAGTCCTGCACTTGAATCAGAGTCCTGCACTTGAAACCAAATTTGAGCAGGAATTTGCACATTGTCCCATCATGGGGTTTTCCTCTGTGTAGACCGGTGTTCATCCCATGTCCCAAAAACATGCAATTTAGGTTAACTGTTGCTTTGGGCAATTTGACTGACGATGGCCCAACCAAGGATGGCATCTACCTCTCACCCAATGCTGTAAAGCAAAATTATCAGTGCTAAAATAATTTTGGCAAGAAATGTGCAGAAGACCCAAAAGGGTGATTTCTACACCAGTCATCTACACCTAGACTAGATATTCTCATTACAATGGATACAACAAGATGCTCTCTGTTATTCAGGCAAATGAGTGAGATTTAGTTTTCCTGTCCTCCATGGCCATCTGAACATAACATTGAACTGTGTCTTTTACCATAGCAATCATTACTTACAGTAATGTAAGCTATACTTTGGGAATTTTTGGGTTGCTATTTCATTTTTATTTGTACTGTGTGTATATGCATTGTCACACACATATACTTGGGACGCAGCTTAAAAGCTCTGGTGATGATAATTACCCACCAAAACAGAGGGTGGCGCTGTGTTCTAATGCCTTCTCCCTTCTTCCTTTACAGAACTGAAAACTGACACCTATTCGACTGCTGATGCAACTGCTTTTGTCTGCCCTTCTAGACTCACCCCTTCCTGCCTTGAATCCATATTACAGGAAGATCACCAATTTTAAATCAGTTCTGTACTGGACTCAAGATGTCATTTTCACTTTTGAAAAAAGGATGTTTTTTCTTTGATTTATTTCCATTATATGAGGTCACAGGTGTGCCCCTAACCTTTTCCTGTGTTTGCTTCCTTTCTTGCAGCATGTATTTATTTATTTTATTTATTATCTATGTTATCAACTGTAATTTTTCTTTTATTTTTGTAAAGCAATTTGAGTTACACTTTCTGTATGAAAATATGCTTTATAAAATAACTGTTGACGCTGTTGTTGTTGTTTGGCTCTAAGGCTGTTAAACATCAGCACATTGTGTCTTTTCTTAAATGTCTACAATGGGCACTTACAGTTCACAGGTGCGACATTTGCCTTCTTTTCTGGCCATTTCAAGGCAAAATTAATTTCATCCATTCTCTCATTTTTATTTTTTTTACAGACTGATGCTATAGCTCCTTGAGACCAGTGACTGTATACAACCCCAGCCTTCCAGGTGGCCCTGAGGAATACAAGGGCTGAAAAGTACAAATGTTATAAGATATAATGTGCTGTAGTTTTCCTCTACGAATGTTGAATTTGAGAATGCTGCTTTCTTTAATGAAGCTAACCCTGATGTCCGGAGAATGTGTTTTCCTTCAAAAATAACAAATTCTTTGCACTTTGTTTTCCTAACCCTACCCATATACTTATGCTTTTATATTTCCACAGCTGACCTCATTATGATTGCTTTTCTAAAATAATAAGGCTTTGGTCTGCAGGATTTTGTATTCTTTCTCATCAAAAAAAGAAACTATCAGGCGAGTGTTCTACTTCACGGCTGCCTTGCTGTGGTTACTGACTATGGGTTGCTGCCTTCAAACTGCTAAGTGTTTGTGGTCAGCAGCCCTGGCCAAGCCAAGGACTGTGCCTTGAGTTTCTATTTGAAATGAGGACACAGAGACCCACAGTGATCACGGTGTCCGGCTTCACATTTAACCATCTTTCCATTGTCAATGAGCCGTCCCACGCCTGGAGAAAGAACCCCCATGTGTCCGATTCTTGTCAGCAGTGCTTTTTTTTTCTGTTCTTACTGCTTGCAAGTACACAAGACATCTTAGAATGGAAAGAAGGCCTACTGAGCAATTCAATTAGTTTGTGGTAACCTTCTTGTCACAGCATCTTACGAAAATTCAGTTATTCTCAGATTTAATCAAACATAATAATAAGACAAAACACATTCAAAAGTTTAAAACTAATAATAAAAAATATGATATACTATAAATATAATATACTGTTAATAACACACAAAACTAACACTTTACAGTATATGTTTATACATTAGCCAGTGGTCCAGATTCCAGGGACTATTGAGCCACTAGATTGGCACAAGATGTAGAAAAGTCCTGCTAGTTGTTGGAGGCCAGGAAAAAAATTCTCAAAGGCAAACATGTGTTTGGTTCCGTGCCGATGTCAATAGTAATATTAGTGACAGTAGTAGTATTGATGTGTACAGAGAACTGTTAAATTATTGCTTGCATGTCCAACCAAGGCCACTGCGAGCTGCTGCAAAGGTTTTTTTTTCTGGAAATGTATCCTCTGCAGTCAACAGAACAGGGGAGATTGAATGGTGGCCAAGGAGGGAATTTGTAACAAATGCCAAAAGAGAGAGAGAGAGATTTTTTGGAACACTGGCAGATGACCAGGATTACACCTATGCACATGTAGGTGACAACAAAGATGGTCTTCTGTGTGGAGTGCTGCAGCCTAAATGGGGAAACAAGCAGCACTAGAGCCATCCTAGAGTCCTGGGGCCTCATGTATAACACCGTGCGTAGAACTCACATTATAACATGGCGTAAGCACAAAAGCGGGATTGTGCGTACGCACAGAAAAATCCAGATGCAGGAATCTGTGCGCACGCAAACTTTCATGTTCTTCCACTACATAAATCCCGATCAGCATGAAAAGTAACGCATGCGCACGCACCTTCTGTCCCGCCCCAACTCCTCCCAGAATTACGCCTCTTTGAATATGCAAATCAATATAAATAGCCTTCTGTGAAAAGACAATGGGAAAAGCACAGGGGAAAATATAAGAATTTCAGCGAATACCAATTGGAGGCAAAGGAAAAACGTACTATTTGTTAGTTTAAACAGTGGTATAATCACCAAAAGAAAGTTGATCAAGTGACAGAGTGTCGGAGAAACTCAAAAGCTCAAGTTCACAAAGTCGCACAGTGTCTGAAATAAAAAAGAAATCACATATCAAAGTCGCCGTGAAAAGGCAAGTCGTAGCCCACCGTCTGAGTGTCATATGAAAGCTTATTAGGGTACAGACAAAAAAAATAGGCACACAGTGGGAAAAAGGCACGAAATGTCAACTTTAATCTCAATTTCCACTTTCATCACGTAGTTTATTTTGTCATTAAAGTAGAACATCATAAACTTCATCTTAAAATCGTTAATTTTACTAGTTTCTCAAGTAGCACGTTAAATGCTTTGTTCTGTATTTGATCTTCTATGTGCTCTATGTGTGTGAATCACTACATGCTTCTGTTCTTTCTCTTTCTCCGACAGGACACAGAATCCATTACATTCATGATATTACAGCTCTCTGAATAATTAAAATACTGAGATGTATACGTGATATCATTTTCATGATGATAGGAATGAAAGCATGTTATTAAACATGGGAACACGGTGGCGCAGTGATTGTTCATATCTCAAGCAAGAGGCTTGCTGCGCCATGTGCGACCTTCAATGAAATAATTTATTACAGAAGTACTGTCTCTTTCAAACGTATTAACCTCCAATTCCTGTCCTTACTTTTTTTTCTCCAAATACCCAATCGCCACACAATCAGCTCTGTAATAGACGTTAAGCCATCTGTAAGCTTAGAACGCTGATTCTTCAAAACTTTTAAGGAACATTGAAATATCTTCGTAGTACATGTTTAATTATTCTATCCGTCTATCCTTCCAGTGTTGCGTCAGCACCAGCAATAACACAGCGCAAGGCAGGAGCTATCCGTGAACTAGCTAGCGCTGCGGCACCGTGTCCTCACATGTTTAATTATGAACAATACAGATTATTTAAATTAAGTTAAAGTTTTATCTGTATACTATAAGCAACATATTTTGCTGCATTTCATCTTAAAAATGATATTGTCATCATACGCGCTTTATAAAGTGGCACAGGTTGTGCAATATTATAACTGTAGTGTAAGTTTACAGTGAGGTAATTGTACTTATAAGTACAAACAGTTCTACAAGGAGCACTTGATGGACTGATTGAGTGCGTTTATAGTTCTTGGGATGAAACTGTTTCTGAAACGCGAGGTCCATACAGGAAAGGCTTTGACGCTTTTTGCCGTGGTTGAGGTAGTGTGTACTTGAAACTGTATACCGATAATTCTCTTTCTGATCAGCTGCTGCTGTGATTCCCCACTCAGATACAGTGATATAAATACTCCGAGTGGTGCAGTGAGAGTAATATGGAAAAAGATGATCCGCAGTGACAACCCTTAACGGAAGCAGCTGAAAGAAGTAGAAGATGCAGTGAGCGTAACAACGCTAAAGCAGTTATGGTATTTGGAATACTATGGCTATTCCCTGGACCATTATATTGCTACAGGTTAATTACAATCAGATGCATTACACTAATAAACAATATGCAGTTAATTTCAGTGTATTTATAAAGCCGCGTCAGGAACGTGGGTCTAAGAAAGAAAGGGTGACCACACAGGAACAGTAGCACTGTTTTGACGCTGGGTGCCGCCAGTCTGCAAAACCGAGCGGAGAAATTGCGTACGCCAAGGTATAAGGTACCTTGGAAATGTGCGTGGCTTTACGCCAAGTTTAGGTTTTATACATCGCGATTTGAGCGTGGAAACGTTCGTACGCAACATTTCTGTGCGTACGCACCGTTTTATACATGAGGCCCCTGGTCCTTTAACTGTTGAGGCAATTTATAACAAACAAGGGACATTACTGACCCCAGACGTTATGAGCAGTTTTTGTAATTCAGTTTCCCACCCATCCTCAAACCAGAAGCATTTTGGGGAACAGGAGATGTAACTGAAGCCTTACTGGTAGATGTCAGGATTGAGAAAGAACTTTATAAAGTGAGGGGAATAGTGGCTTTGTGTGCTACTGGTGAACCACCCCAGCAGATGGATAAGGAAGGCAGAATATTAAAGAAGGCTTTGAAACAAGTAGACTATTCTATTCAGGACAGCCTCCTGAACCCCACAAAGCCTGTAGACAAACCAGACAAATTGTTTTACTACTTTAGTTAACTACAGTTTCACACTATTTTTTGGAATCCAAATATAGGTAAAATATATATTGCATTGTTTTTTCTGCATCCTACTTATTATTCCACACAAAATAAGGATGATGATATTTGAAGCGATAATATTAATATCCCACTGACAACGGTAATGTCTGACTTCTTAAAATCATACAAAACTATTTTTATCATTAAAATCTCCCATTGATCTAAATAAGAGTGTAATTAATAAGTGTAAAATGCTAACAAGAGCTCCTCGAGTTTCTGAGAAGTGCCCCACTCATTGCTCTATTTTCTTGGGCCTTAGGTTAACAAAATGCTTACAACAACAACAACAACATTTATTTATATAGCACATTTTCATAAAAAAAGTAGCTCAAAGTGCTTTACATAATGAAGAAAAGAAAAATAAAAGACAAAGTAAGAAATTAAAATAAGACAACATTAGTTAACATAGAAAAGGAGTAAGGTCCGATGGCCAGGGTGGACAGAAAAAACAAAAAAAAAACTCCAGAAGGCTGGAGAAAAAAATAAAATCTGTAGGGGTTCCAGGCCACGAGACCGCCCAGTCCCCTCTGGGCATTCTACCTAACATAAATGAAATAGTCCTCTTTGTAGTTAGGGTTCTCATGGAAGGACTTGATGCTGATGGTCATACAGACTTCTGGCTTTTAATCCATCCATCAGTGTTGGAACATCATGGTGCTTTCGGTAGACGGTGGTGGCGCAAGCCACCACCAAAAGGACACCGGAAAAGGAAACAGAAGAGAGAGTAGGGGTTAGTACAGATTTTGAATGAATAGTTATTATAATGAATTGGATATACAGAGTATCAGGATTAAATTACAGTGAAGTTATGAGAAGGCCATGTTAAAATAATGTGTTTTCAGCAGTTTTTTAAAGTGCTCCACTGTATTAGCCTGGCGAATTCCTACTGGCAGGCTATTCCAGATTTTAGGTGCATAACAGCAGAAGGCCGCCTCACCACTTCTTTTAAGTTTTGCTCTTGGAATTCTAAGGAGACACTCAGTTGAGGATCTGAGGTTGCGATTTGGAATATAAGGTGTCAGACATTCCGATATATAAGACGGGGCAAGATTATTTAAGGCTTTATAAACCATAAGCTGAATTTTAAAGTCAATTCTGAATGACACAGGTAACCAGTGTAGTGACATCAAAACTAGAGAAATGTGTTCGGATTTTCTTTTCCTGATAAGGATTCTAGCAGCTGCATTCTGCACTAGTTGCAAACGATTGATGTCTTTTTTGGGTAGTCCTGAGAGGAGTGCGTTACAGTAATCTAGCCGACTGAAAACAAACGCATGAACTAATTTCTCTGCATCTTTCGATGATATAAGAGGTCTAACTTTTGCTATGTTTCTTAGGTGAAAAAATGCTGTCCTAGTGATCTGATTAATATGCCATTTAAAATTCAGATTACAATCAACGGTTACCCCTAAGCTTTTTACCTCTGTTTTGACTTTTAATCCTAATGCATCCAGTTTATTTCTAATAGCCTCATTGTATCCATTATTGCCAATCACTAAGATTTTGGTTTTCTCTTTATTTAATTTGAGAAAGTTACTATTCATCCATTCTGAGATACAGGTTAGACATTGTGTTAGCGAATCAAGAGATTCGGGGTCATCAGGTGCTATTGATAAATACAGCTGTGTGTCATCAGCATAGCTGTGGTAGCTCACATTATGTCCCGAGATAATCTGACCTAACGGAAGCATGTAGATTGAGAAGAGCAGCGGACCCAGGATAGAGCCTTGTGGAACACCATATAGGATATCATGTGTCTTTGAATTATAATTACCACAACTAACAAAGAATTTTCTCCCTGCCAGGTAGGATTCAAACCAATTTAAGACACTGCCAGAGAGGCCCACCCATTGACTAAGGCGATTCTTAAGAATATTATGATCAATGGTGTCAAATGCGGCACTCAAATCTAAGAGGATGAGAACAGATAAATGGCCTCTGTCTGCATTTACCCGCAAGTCATTTACAAGAATAAAAACAAAAAAGAGTTTGAAACAGAAACAAGCTGTACTATGTGTCCTTAAAATAAGTACACGTGGCACAATATTTAATGTAATTAAGGAAATATTACATTTGCTGTTATATTATTTAAACCATTCAAGTCCAATACATAACTGCCCAGTCCATATTGAGCACCTGCACTTCCCAGGAGTCCAAGCTGCCCATTGTGACACTACAGGACTCTTTTTTTGCCTTGCAGAAAACTTCTTCCAAAGAGACAAGACATACTGACAGTTTTGGGCTCCAGCTGTTGCATTGTACAGATATCTAGCAAAAGGATATAATAATATACTTTGCACCATACAGTGAGTATCTTACTTGTTCCTCATTCCTTTGTACAAGTAATTAATAAAGCCTCAAGTTCCATAACTTCCTTGTGTTCTCCACGATAATTATCTAGTCATAAATCTGAAACCTGAGATGACTGTCCCAAGTTAATAATACTTAAACACATAATTTGAAGAAAAAAAAACTTACCATATATTAACCTTGGAGTGGTGAAATACTGAAATGTATGCTAAAAAGATAAATAAAGCCAAGAAGAAAATTCAGTATAAGGTTTTACTGTTAAATACGAAACAGAAGAAGTTCTTCTTTGTAAACGATTTATGCTGACTGCACGGGGCAGAGCCAGATTTTAATTGATATAGGAATCAAGAGACGTATCATAACCAAAATAACAAGCCATGAGTCATAAGCTGGAAGCAGAGAAACAAATCATTAAGGATGAATACGTTACACCAAAATCATAGTCAAGTTCCCATGGAAGAAACTGAAACACCAGCAAACATATACTGTACATAAACATAGCAAAAAGGTGAATCTTAGATCAAAGTCAAAACCAGAGAAGTAGAAGAATTTGTTAAGCAGAACTCAAAACAGCAAAGAAATAGGAATTTTAAGGTTTGGGGTGAATCCAATCTTGGACAACTAGAAATTGCTCAACACTGACTATACCTTTGACCCAGTGATGTAACACACACCACACATTTCTGGTTGACCTTACCAATCCACATTGTTATCAATAAATAATCCTTAAGGTGGCAGTGCCCATAAAAAATCATGGTATCTCAAGGAGTTCTTTTCTTATTTTCAACACTATTAAAAACATATTGAGCACAAAAATAAATGTGACTGCAAGATTGCTAGAATTCTAAAATGCCTAAAATGAAGTCTTGATCATATTTTGAAGCCAAGAAGAAATGATAAAGAATCAAAAATAAAATGCTGATCATGATACTGATACACTAAAAGTGTCAGTCATTAAACCATTACTTAAAAAGTCAGACCTAGACCCACACATACTAAATAATTATAGGCCTATTTCAAATCTACCAGAGTTATCTTTGACTCTAGCATGTCATTTAAAGCGCATATTACAAAGTTGTCCAAATCATGTTTCTTCCATCTTAAAAATGTTAGGAAATTAAGGCGCTTTCTAAATAAACAGGATTCTGAGAAATTAATTCATGCATTTATCTCTAGTAGGATTGACTACTGCAATGCGGTGTTCACTGGATGATCAAACTGTTCTTTATACAGTCTCCAGTTAATAAAAAATGCGGCTGCAAGAATTATTACAAGAACAAGAAAATACAAACACATAACTCTAGTTCTTAAATCCTTACACTGGCTCCTGGTTAAGTTTAGGGCAGATTTCAAAATCCTTCTTTTAACATATAAAGCATTAAATGGTCGAGGTCTAGGTTACTTGTCTGAACTTATCATGACTTACAAACCAGAGCGCACATTTAGATCTGAAGATGCTGGTCTGCTTATGGTTCCAAGGATTAATAAAATAACAATGGTAGGGTCGAGCTTTTAGCTACAGGGCCCCTAAACTGTGGAATGGTCTGCCTGCTACTATAAGAGATGCCCCTTCGGTCTCAGCTTTTAAATCCCGGCTGAAGACTCATTACTTCAGTTTAGCATATCCTGACTAGAGCTGCTGATTAACTGTGCAGACTGCATCTCTGTTGTTAGTCATTAGCACTAAAACATAAGTAACATGATAGTTACAATTGAATACTAACCCTCACCTATTCTGTTCCTCTTCTCGGTACTCAAATGTGGCACTTGGTGCCACAGCCCACCTGCCAAGTTGTTTTACCTGCCTAAGGTAAAGTCATCCCTGATGGAGGATCGCAGGATTCATGAGAAAGAGGGTCCTTTCATCGGATTGGCTGCCCCAACACTGTTTCAGCCGTGGAATGGCCAAATGGGGGAAGCAGCTTGATGGATGAGGTCTCTAGGAGTCTAAAATTATCTAAATCTTATTATGTGATATCATCTACTGTTAAATTCTGCTCCGTACTTCTAAAAAAATTTTAATTTTTTATTGAGGATTTGTTCTGTTCTGTGTATTGTATTGTATTGTATTGACCCCCTTCTTTTGACACCACTGCACGCCCAACCTACCTGGAAAGGGGTCTCTCTTTGAACTGCCTTTCCCAAAGTTTCTTCCATTTTTTCCAACAAGGTTTTTTTTTTTGGGAGTTTTTCCTTGTCTTCTTAGAGAGTCAAGGCTGGGGGGCTGTCAAGAGGCAGGGCCTGTTAAAGCCCATTGTGGAACTTCCTGTGTGATTTTGGGCTACACAAAAATAAACTGTATTGTATTGTATTGTATACTGTTCGCCTCAGTGTTGTGTTTTGTGTTATATTATGGCCAGTGTTTATTCCCATGCTTGTATTTATTTCCTGTTTTTTTTTTTTTTGTTAACTTTGAATCATTACTTTTCATGTTTCTATATTATTTCAGTTGGTTGTGTATATTGTTCATTAATTATGTGCTGTCCTTTTAATGTTGATTATTGTTTATGTATATTAAATTGTTCTACTATGTCTCTTGTATTTTGTGGGTGGAGCCCCAAGAGGCAGGATCGTTATGAGGTCATCACTGAAGGGCCGCCCTCAGTTTAATTTGCCAAAGCCCAGAGCAGATCCTTTAGTGGCCATTTCCAGCAGGCACTCCAGTAAAATAGGTGACAGTCATGCACTTTCAAAGTGGGATGCAGACCACCATAAATACAAAGAAGAAGAAGGAGAAAGGATCAGTCAGTGGTCCACTAAAGTTCATTGAGTTCATTTTCTGGTTTATTGGAATTTTTGCTTGTGTTCTTGATTTTTGATATTTGGATTGTGTATTAGGACATTTTTGGCTAGGATTCTTTTTAGACAACTTCATTTTGCATTTTTTCCCTTTTTGACATTTTTGTTTATTTTCAAATTTTCTGAATAAGTATTCTCATCTATAAAGATTCTGCCCTGGGACTTTCTAGCCAGACATTATATGTTATAGATTTTTGGACATTATAAGAGTTTGTTTGGAACTTTGGAAGTCTGCTCTTTATTTTGGGCCTAGTAGGCCAAATCCATCTTGATCTGGCTAGTGGAGCCTTTAGGAGGTCTCATACCCCCTTTGCTATAGCTCTGCAATCAATTCAATGCAGAAACGTAGCACCAATAGATGGATGTTATGATACAGAGTTCCAAACAGAGCAAAATGGACATGGCCCCCTAAAAGGACCATATAGCCAGGGTCACAACCTGAACAGCCTGCCCAAGGAGACTGGACTAAAACCTAGCCAGCCTCAAAACTACTAACTGCAAAATTCAGAAGATTGATAAAATAAGTAGAAAAGTCCCAAAATATAGCAAAATCCCCACAGGAATAAAAATGGTCATAAAACTTTAGCTTGTATACAAAATGGCAACCAAATAATATTTATAAATGTAGGATTTAACAGATAAATACAAGAAAAATGCTCAAAAGAGAAAAGAAAAAGCAAAAAGAAATTATCTACAAGGCACAGCTAAGTAAATAAGTCTAAATGCATAATTCAGAAGAGAAAACAAGGAATAAAAGCCAAATCCATTAAGAAAACCAGAAAAACCCCCAAAAAAGCAATACTCACAGTTCCTTCACAAAACAATGCTCTGCTGCTGATGAGCCTGCCCTAATGTGGCTATAAAGCCAGAAGGAGGGCTCAGGAGTGGTGATGTCAAGGTGGTTCACCCCACAAAGGACAAGGAATGTTTGGACATTTAAATAAATGGTACATAATTTCAAACATCACAGAAAACACATAGAAATATGAAAAATTAATAGTTGAATAACAACAAAAATAACAATAAAACACATAAACACATGTTAATACATAACATGGGTAAGGCCAAAACTGTAGTCAGAGGAATATCTGTGGTCAAAACCATACAGCCATCCATCCATCCATCCATTTTCCAACCCGCTGAATCCGAACACAGGGTCACGGGGGTCTGCTGGAGCCAATCCCAGCCAACACAGGGCACAAGCCAATCCTGGGCAGGGTGCCAACCCACCGCAGGACACACACAAACACACCCACGCACCAAGCACACACTAGGGCCAATTTAGAATCGCCAATTCACCTAACCTGCATGTCTTCGGACTGTGGGAGGAAACTGGAGCGCCCGGAGGAAACCCACACAGACACGGGGAGAACATGCAAACTCCACGCAGGGAGGACCTGGGAAGCGAATCCAGGTCCCCAGATCTCCCAACTGCGAGGCAGCAGCGCTACCCACTGCGCCACCGTGCTGCCCAAAACCGTACATTAAAACAAAATTGAATGTGAACTAAGCTCAAAGCATAAGAAAAATATGTTGCATCAAAGGAGAAACGAACATGCTCAAAGTCTTTTGCCCTGAATACACTTTTAGAAAAATAAATCCTATCACCACAAACAGGTGGCCAAAATGATAAGCAAAATAATGAAATTATATAAAAATGACAAAAAAAATACTACAGAATTAGCATACTTATAAATTTAAGAAATAAATGCAAAAAAACTCAAAGATCATAATGCTCTTTCCCAGATGGCTGTTTTTTCCCTTTGCAACTGATTCCTCTACCATGGCAACATTTGATTTTTATTTTGTACAATGTGCATTTACTAGCGGAGTGTGCCGGCAGCTGCATTATACATCTGCATATGTAGAGTCATGTAATCATTTACATATGCAGTAGTGTCTGAAACTGGCTTGTTTCAAAATATATCCGAAATTTTATACAGTTTTAAAAGACAGAATTCACTACTAGGGCATATAAAAAATAAACTTTGAACATTATCAATATAGATTTAATATCTCTTTTGATGTTTATTCTTGGCCTACACTTATGCTTAACCTCCATATATTTAATATTTATATATTTTAAAATATTAAAATATTTTTATATTTATGTTTTCAAATATTTGCATATTTTCTACAATGTAACAGGAAAAAGAAACCTTAACTACACAGCTGCAAATGAAATTGTTGGTCTCTGATGACTCTGATTTATTAGGTACACATTACTTCGATTGTTTATGCCAGAAAGAAACCATCAGGGGATAACAAGCACATCTGTATTGTGTGCAGGCTGTCAGCTCCTGTAGTAGATTTTCAGAGTTTTACAGTAGACAAATTACAAATGAAGTATGCTCCACAGATTACACAAGGTAGACCAGAAAAAATAGATATATTTTATTGACAGTACTAAGATGAGGGCTTCATGCATTTAACACATGGAACACCACACCATTTAGGAACACAATGCATTACATGAAAAGGAAAAATGATCTTAATTAGTATTTAGTATCAATTACTAAGGTAAAAGCCAGCTGTTACTTTAAAATGGGGTTTTCAACATGAGGTGTAGATTGAAGTTGGTTTAAGACTAAATTTTACAGCCCATGTTACTTCCACAGGTAATCCATAGCATTGCCATGCTGCATATTTTCTGTATGTAGACACCCAAAGACACAGCATTGTGCACAATAGTGATTTTATTTTTTCTGCAGTCAAATACACAGTACAGGAGGACCGTCCCTTCCCGATCACTACTAATCCTACTTTCTTGTTTCCTATTGGTAAACCAGACAACATAGAATCTCCAAGTGACATGGAGGAATATACATAACATCTTCCCTATCTCTGACACAGCTTTAGAAATACAATCACAATGATTGCCATCTTCAGCAGGCATTGATACACATCACATGCCCCAGCACAAGACAGGAAATGATTTATTTTTTGACTAGAGATCATTATTTAAACACTGAATGATAAGAAGAGGCATACAGAATTAGTGCATGAAGACACAGTAATCTACTTGTGTTCCCATTTCTATCCTGTACAGTCTCCTTTATTCTCTGCTGCCTAATTGGGTACGGGTGTTTCTATCAGTTTGTTTTTCAATTACTTTAACACCTGGGAATAGCAAATAAGTGCATACCACAGAACCTGCTTTAATTCATTTATAACCTAGGATTTACCGATTTACTTCACAGATTTAGTTCACACTTTAATCAGAGTCATTTGTCCTAAGGACAGGATAGCCAATCAAATATGTGCAATGTCACATGTCCTTAAACCCCACGTGTGCATTTTAACTTAAACATGGCTGCTCTGATGGACCAAGAGAGGAAGAAAAGAAGAGGAAGAAAATGACAGAAGGGTAGTGTCGAGATCAAGAGAAGTATTGGTATTGTTATATGTTAATAAATACTACTTTACTTTTATATTTTCTATACTTTGTTTTTATCTAGAGTGACTGAAATAATACCAAGAGTGAGTTTGATGGCTACTGTCATATTTACAAGGTTTATCTCTCCTCAATAATTAGAACAACTGTGGTAAGCAAGACATAGTTTGGTTATTAAGTAGCATATAACCAAAAGAGTTTGTATGTTGTGATGACATCCGTATGTTTGTTAGAGCTGGTGACAGTGAATCGCTAAATAGGGAATCTTATGCAGAATATTGTGGAGTGACTGGCAATTAGCACCACTCAAGACTTTGCCTGGATGGGATGTGTATGTGTGTGTATATCTGTGTGCTTGTGTTAATCATCAAGGGCAAGAGCAGATGAACCCAATAAACGTTCCTGGTAATAAGACTCTAGTGTACATTAACATAAAGATCAAAATTATACTTCCACAAAGGGACCACAGTTCTAACTGTAGGTGCACTAAGAGTCATTCAATAGTGACAGAGTAAGTTATGAGTAAGTAATGACAGCATGCTCAATAGCAGACTCAAAACTTGACTAGACACTTTGATTTATTAGTGAAGAATATGCTTTATTACTATATTAAATCCCTAGCTTAATTTATATTTTCATTGTTAATGTGCAACACCCAAGTGTTGAATTACAAATTTTCACACATTTTCCCAAATCCCTATTTACCTACATCTTCAACTAGAGTTCCTTCCAATTATTCTAAACAATACATTCGGCCTATTCAAATGGCAGCCCATGGGCCATATGCAGCCCAGAAGCAACCTCTGAGTGGCCCAGCCCATAATCCTGCCAGAAACAAAGGGAAAAACTGAGAAACATACATTTCACAATCCTACAGAAATTCCTACAGTAGTACAGACCATGAATGCAACACTCCACAAAGCCGAGCAACATTCAACCCACAATGCAGAGCATTGATGTGTTTCTAGAAGTGGTGGTAGTAGTCTGTGATAGTGTGAAAACCTGTCGAATATGACACACAGGAGACACTTCTCTCAGGGAATCTTCAAAATGTTGACTGGCTTTTTATTTTGTGTGTCGTGCTATAAATTTTGCCCTACCGCTCATTGTCTTGGACACGGGGACACCTCCAAAACAAAACAAAAAAATATGTAGCCTTCTATTATTCTGTCCCTTCCTGCTCTTTTACCATTCGCTTCCATATCACCCTGATCCTGTCACTCAGCTCTCTCTAGGGAGCTGCCCTGACCAATCACAAAGTGTTCTCCCCCAAGACTCCACCCCCCCCCCCCAGCCCATGTAGTAGCAGGACACGTCACAGTATTAACATAATGCAGGATGTGTAACAAAGCCATGCCTAATTACACATGAAGTGATTTAAATCGAATCTGTGTTCCCTCAGTATTCAGTAGATGTTATATTCATGTGCGTTAGTCACTGTTATCACTTATGGGTTTGTGTACTAACAGCTATGATAGAATTGATAGTTCATTTTTATTCTATTAAATGCCCTCTGTGATGTGACTGTGTCATATATATGCAGTGGTGCAAGGGTAATTCTGCTGCCTCACAATAAGGAGAACGTGGGTTTGAGTCCCAGGTCCTTTCTGCATGGAGCGCAAAACACTTTGAGTAGTGAGAAATGTGCTATATAAATGTAAAGAATTATTATTATATTGCCAAAATATTTTGCTTTATTTCAAAAGGGAAGCAAATGCTATTGCTAATATTGTGCACATTTTTCATTTTATGCACTTTCAGATGTACCTAGATCAGATATGACGAAAATGTTTATTTTTTATTTCAAAATGTGAAAAAAGAATTTCTACTACCTCAGATTCTGTTCATTTATAGCTTTATTCACTCTTTGATGTGCTGGTATCATATGTATCCAAATTTAGAAGGGAAACGATGAATAAACATTATTGTTTATTTGTGTTGGTTTAAAATTTGTTATTACCTGCTGCTTACCAGCCACTGAAAATGTCTGGCCGAGCTAAATTTCTTGGTTTGAAAATCTGGCCAAACTGAATTTGTAATTGATTAGCCCTGCAATAAACATCATCTCTATTTTGTTATCTTGTAATTTACATTAATCAAACATAATATGAATTTTTTTTCTGAGTATTATTAAAAGCTTTCTGTATGTTTTCCAAAGCTTGAATAGCAGAAGGTGAGTAAGGAAAAAATGAAAATGTCATCAGCATAAAACTATACTTGGCAGTCATAATTTGGATCTTCCAACCTCTGTAGTATGTACAGTAAATAGTTAACAGTCACATCCCAGGGAACTTGTTTTTTCAATAAACAGAAACTGTGACTGCACCCCATTTCTACAAACAGACTGTGTTCTATCATTCTGATGTTTATACACAAAAGGTTTAAACCTATCAATTAGGTGGATTGGTGATTCTAAATTGGCCCTATTGTGTGCTTGTGTGTGTGTGTGTGTGTGTGTGTGTGTGTGTGTGTGTGTGTGTGTGTGTGTGTGTGTGTGTCCTGCGGTGGGTTGGTGTCCTGCCCGGGATTGGTTCCTGCCTTGCGCCCTATGTTGGCTGGGATTGGCTCCGGCAGACCCCCGTGACCCTGTGGTTGGGATACAGCGGGTTGGATAATGGATGGATGGATGGAACAACTTCTGCCACCTGCCATCTTGGACTCAGACGCTTCTGGAGACTCACCATCCTGTGCTTATGCACAATGGAATATAGCAATACTCTTTATTCATTAGTGTGAGCTGCTGTTTTTCCCTCTATAAGGTTCTTCAGGGCATAACCCCTTTGTCTGTTAACATGGGGCTTTTGCTAAGCACATTGATGCACTGCTTAATCATCAATTTCAGCATCAGTTCTAGTCAAAATAGATAAGATCTAACTAATGGGATGTCCTGTTGTTCTTAAGCTAATCTCTAGATCAATGAACTTGCTAGACAAATAGCCATTAGGCATAAACCTGAAAGATCAGTTGAAGTTAAATATACAGCCCTCCAATGGAGAACAACCAGCCCAGCATGATTTTGATCAGGACAACTTGAACAAATACAGTAATCCCTCGCTATATCGCGCTTCGCCTTTCGCGGCTTCACTCCATCGCGGATTTTATATGTAAGCATATTTAAATATATATCGCGGATTTTTTGCTGGTTCGCGGATTTCTGTGGACAATAGGTCTTTTAATTTCTGGTACATGCTTCCTCAGTTGGTTTGCCCAGTTGATTTCATACAAGGGACGCTATTGGCAGATGGCCGAGAAGCTACCCAACTTACTTTTCTCTGTCTCTCTTGCGCTGACTTTCTCTGATCCTGACGTAGGGGGATTGAGCAGGGGGGCTGTTCGCACACCTAGACGATACGGACGCTCGTCTAAAAATGCTGAAAGATTATCTTCACTTTGCTATCTTTTGTGCAGCTGCTTCCTGAAACGATATGCAGCACGGTGCTTCGCATACTTAAAAGCTCGAAGGGCACGTATTGATTTTTGCTTGAAAAACAAACTCTGTCTCTCTCTCTCTCTCTCTCTCTTTGTCTGCTCCTGACGGAGGGGGTGTGAGCTGCCGTCTTCAACAGCTTTGTGCCGCGGAGCTTCGCATACTTAAGCCAAACAGCCCTATTGATTTGTTTGCTTTTCTCTATCTCTCTGACATCTGCTCCTGATGCGCACTCCTTTGAAGAGGAAGATATGTTTGCATTCTTTTAATTGTGAGACGGAACTGTCATCTCTGTCTTGTCATGGAGCACAGTTTAAACTTTTGAAAAAGAGACAAATGTTTGTTTGCAGTGTTTGAATAACGTTCCTGTCTCTCTACAACCTCCTGTGTTTCTGCGCAAATCTGTGACCCAAGCATGACAATATAAAAATAACCATATAAACATATGGTTTCTACTTCGCGGATTTTCTTATTTCGCGGGTGGCTCTGGAACGCAACCCCCGCGATGGAGGAGGGATTACTGTATTTATAATTTTAAATTTAAAGAAAAATATAGAAATTGCCAAGGTTATGAGTAAGTACTTCCAGTGTCAAATGGGTATAGCCTGGCAACACTTCCGGGTCATGCAGAACTTCCTTCGAGGTGTGCAGTTTTCTCATAGCTCCCATTAGTGGAACCCACATACCCCCACAGGGTTGTTCTCCAAGACTACATATGCCTAAGGACCCTACTGGAGTTGAAATGGCAGCTCTGCCCGAGGGAAGCTGCATCCTAGCATACTGGGGGAATAAAGAACCCCCAGAGACAGTCCTTCCCTGTCTTTCCAGAAAAGGTACTGAAAACACAACTGGCCAGGACACCTGTTCATCCACCTGGAGCCTCCCATCCAAGTAAGGAACCTGCCCCTCTCCTGATCGCGATGCCTGTCCATCCAGTTTGGCACTTACTATATATATCAGGCAGATACTGTACATGTAAAAATTATAAAATCATAATTCAAAATGGAAAAAAAAATTCCTGACACTGAAGCTCTTCTTATGCAACCTTTCAAGCAGTTGTTTCCTCACAAGACTTACTTGCTTGTGACTGAAGGCCAAACATAGGAGATTATTACTGCTGTCATTCGTGACAGAGGAGCTGTTAGGTAAGTTGCCCATCACATACTCACCAGACCTGTTCTGAATACTTGTGTTACATAAGAATCCACAGAAATGACTGTCAGGGTGTGTCTGTTTACCTGAGAATCTTTGTGGTTGAGCCACCCAGCAGAGAGGATGGCTAAGCTTTATTGTATGTGTACACTGGACTTACAGTAGTAGAATGTATGATGGGTTTGATGCAATATCTGTTGGTCTTCAGCCAAGAAAGAAGAATACAGTAATTAACAGATACATTTCTTATAATCTTCATTAACAACCTGAGCAAAGTAAAACTTAGTTGGTTTTTAATCATCTGAAGAATCTTCCTCAAGGCACAGTTAACAGCAACCACCTTGTCCCCAATTTTTAGCTACTTCTTTACTATTATTCCCTAAATTTCTACCTGAAGGCCATCTTCTGCTCCACACAGAATGATTAGCTTCTGTTCTCAATTCAACACTAGAAACTGCAATGATGGCAATTAGTTTGACAAATAACACATAGAGTAATATTCTGATGATCAGTGAAGACACATTTATTTAAGTCATAAATTCTAATCATAATTAAAATCAGGTGAGTTAACACATGGTATGTTCTGTTGCTAGGAACATTGTGCTACCCATCATTACAGACTGAATATCTATGGTTAATTTGGTTTAGCTTTTAAGCCAACCATATTAATTTTACTCGTTTATCAGAAGCTCCAGATTGAGTTTTGTGACTGATTTCTGATTTATCTTAGCTTTTGATTTTATAAAATGAATCATTCCATATAATGACCTTAGTTCATGTGGTGTAGTGGAGAGCTCAGTCAAAGCCAGGGCAGGAGGTGTTTTCAAGGGGATATAGGACAAGGACAAAGTCGTACAAGGCCCTAAACTTGCATACACTTGGACTGACAACACAACATATCATGCCAGAAAAGTAGCAGCAGTGTGGAGGGACATGCAAGTATGTGGGGGTGCTGCGATTTTTACTGTTGTGGCAAATGAAGAAGCATGTCCTGGTTGGAATGCTATGCTGCTCGGAGACCCAGAGGGCAGACATCCCAGCTTTGAAATGAGTTGTCTGACCATCTATTAGAAAGGCAGTATTGCCCTTTAATACTTTCTGCAGAGAGACCAGGGTCCACTACAGGCAGCTCTAATCTGGTGTCCCTGGAGCTGCCACTAACTCCATACGTGAACTCTGAAGATCTGTCTACAAACCAGTTTTTAGTGAAGTGTGGGGAATGGAAGGAATAGAAATACAATTACTGTACTCCAGTGGTGACAGGAAGAAAGATCAGAGCTAATGAAGCAGAGACAGGTGTATAAAGAGACTGTGGTGGTGCTTGAGTAGAGTGTAAAGACATGACAATGGGAACAAGCCCTTTCAATAGATAGATAGATAGATAGATAGATAGATAGATAGATAGATAGATAGATAGATAGATAGATAGATAGATAGATAGATAGATAGATAGATAGATAGATAGATAGATAGATAAACTTTATTTGTCCGCAGGAGGAAATTTGGCCTTTTACAGATGCTCTTTAAACAAATAAATACATACATAGGTAGATAAATAAATAAATATGCACACTTTGGGTCTGAACACACACTGAAATTACTATAAAGAAAAAAAAAATCAAAAGAAAGAAAAGTTATGACTTGGCAGTCCAAGTTCCAGTGAGGAATTATGCAGACATATTGCTGTTGGTATAAAGGAGCCCCAGTAGAGTTTCTTGACACACTTCTCCTGAATAATTCGTTGGCTGAAAGTACTCAGCGTTAGTGCGTCAAAGGGAGGATGTGCTGCATTTGTTATAATGTTACTTAGTTTTGTTTTACTTCTTTTCATTGCTATAACCTCCGGGGAGTCCAGAACACCTCCTATTACTGAGCTTGACCTTCAAATTAGCCTGTTGGTTCACTAAGCCTCTCTTAAAGTGTTATTATCAGCGCAACACACCACAGTGTAGAAAATCGCACTGGCCATCACAGAGTTATAGAAGATGTGAAGGATGTCACTTCCCACATTAAAGGAGCAAAGTCCCCTAAGAAAGAAGTGCCTGCTCTGCCCTTTCTTATATAGTTCCTCTGTGTTCCAAGACTAGTCCAACCTGTCATTAATGTTGACCCACAAGTACATGTAGAAGTGGACCGCCTCTACATCCACTATAGTGACTGAATACAGAGGATCCTTGATGTTGCTAAACTCAATAACCAGTTCCTTGGTTTTGCTGACGTTAACAGACAATTCTCTTTGCACCAAGAAACATACTTCTCCACCTGACTCCTATACTCTGTCTCATTCCTTTTATCAATATACTACACAAGTGCAGAATCATCTGAGGAGTTCTGCAAGTCACATGACTTGGTGTTATAGTCAGAATGAAGGGAAAAAGGAAACAAGACTGTTCTTTGTGGTGCTCCAGTGTTGCTCACATCTGTATCAGAAACATAGTCCTTGAGTCTCACCAATAGGTAGAGATGCTGAATCAAGGAGAAGGCTGAAGATGTCTTCTTTCTATTACTTTCTATTTTTATTTACCTCCATATGTTTATCCCCTCACCATTGTATTTCTCACTAATTTTCATTTCACTATATATTTTTTGTAAGGTGGCTCAAGAGAACCCTCATCCATCCAAAGAGCCCTGCCTCTCAAACATGGATTTAACCAGAAGCTACACCAAAGTTAGCCATTACTGGCCACCTTGTTACTCTGAACTTCAAATGTTCATGCAGAGCTCGCCATTCATCTATACACTACATTCCTTTGAAATGTAACTTTTACAAATCACATTTTTCTGCAAGTGTGACTACATTTATTCTTTGAGTATTTGTTATTTACACTTATAAAAGTAAAGAAACAGTACCATTATATGGTGATATGTCACGATGTGGATGAGATTGATGGAATGATCTCACCAGTGTGCAAAGGTGGCATCTTCATGTTTTGCAGGCAGTCCCATGGAGGGCAAAGAGTAAACACAAAGGTTGAAGAGTGTTGACATCATAGTCCTGGAGGAGAGTGTCACTGCTGAGAGGCTATTTTAGGGAAATTCATGTTCCTTCATATTTGACTTTCCTTTTTCCAGGTGGTCATTTTCGTTCATTAGTGCTCTTTGTTCTGAGCAACATGATATACATGTCAACTCTTCTGTTTTCTCACAGATTCATGAGATAGCATGGCATAACATAACATGAGACCAAAAAAAGAATGAAAATAAAAAAAAAAAAATTATGAATATAATAAAATAATATTATAGTATATAATAAAATAATGAAATAAATAATTAAAATAAAAATAAACAAGGAAAACTGTTCAAGTGACTCCTGGAAACCAAGATATACTGTATCTGCACACTGGGACCTTCACACACTGCTGTATCCAACTGATTTTCACAAACATTACCTTCAAGTTGCTACTCTCATGTCTCACTTGGAGTTCTTAATGTTTCCAACTGTTCACTTACTTTTTAAAGTAATGAAGCACTAGTTTACTCAGATTCTTTGAGAACAACAGATATGTCTCCAGAGATGGCACATTTCATGCAGCACATTTAGAACCTGTACCTGGAGATCTGTTTTAGAGTTTAGTGGCCATTTAACAAAACGCAAGTCAACAAAGAGCTTGAATTATGAATTTTTACATAGGCTGGAGTATTTTTACATCTTGTTTTTCCATGAAAACAGATGTCATTAGCTGTGTTCTCTTCTGTGCCAAAATCTTCAGGCTTCCAAATGTTTCACATTTTGTTGTAGCATTCCTTGTTCTCTGTTTTTCACAAATTATGTTTTTTTTTCCATATGTGTTTTTACTCTCTGTATTTAGAATGTGGAATAGTTATGAAACTCTGTCTAACCAGTTTCACAACCTGATATGTCACATGGTTGTTATTTTTGATCTTTGTAAAGTGTAAGTAGATAAAATTAAGAACCTTGTTCATGTAAATATGAACTAAGTGAACAATATATGGAGTTAGTTTATTTTGTTTTCCTGGACAAAGTCGATAACAAAGCCTACCATATGAATACAATGGAGCTAACATCAAAGACTCAATTTATGACAATTGTTTAATGTATTGTATTGCACTTGACAGTGATAATTAGAATCAAGTCTCTGTGATGACTGGCAGTCCGTTGAAGGCTCGCTCCGGCTTTGTGCCCAATGCTGTTAGGATAGGCTCCACCCTAAACCACCATCCATCTATTTTCCAACCCGCTGAATCCGAACACAGGGTCACGGGGGTCTGCTGGAGCCAATCCCAGCCAACACAGGGCGCAAGGCAGGAACCAATTCCGGGCAGGGTGCCAACCCACCGCAGCCCAAACCACCAAAATCTGGAATTTAATTAAGAGTGTTTGAGAATGTTTTGTTAAATTTTGTTACAAAAATCACAATCTAGTAAAGTACAGCAAAAAAACACGGCAATTGTTTGATCACAAGACCTTCATTTTTGTTTCTCAATTGGCAGGAGTAAAGAAACTTAAACATAAAACAAACTCAACGTCAAATTCCTTTTCAAATGCCAATGGCCAAATTTATTTCTGAGCTAAGGCATCTAAATAAGAAAGTGCCACACACATAAACAGAGCAATACCCAGAGAAGCTAAACCAAGAATTTGATTTCTCTTCTTCTTTTGTCTTAATTAACCTAATTTTCTTTATTTTTACCCTTACTAGGTTTTCCATTGTCTTCCTTTTTAGTTATCCTAATACAAAGTAGCGTATTAAATCACTCTTGTGACCAATTCTGGCTTTTACGTTGCCTTCTAAATACTGTTGCTTGTAGTTCCTCCTCAACTATCTTTCTTTTCATGTTTTCTATGCTATGATGAACATTATCACTAAGCAAACTTCATTAGCAATGCTCTGCATGCTTATTCACAAAATGTTGCCATGATGTTACACACCAATGCATAGTTTATGTGTTCTTAATGACCTCATGGCTGCATAAGTATGTAACAAACACAAATGTAGAAAATAATAGTTCAGGCAACAAAAAGAGCACAGGTGAATGTCCCCAGATCCAGACAAAGGAAGGAATAATAATAATAATAATTACATTTATATAGCACTATTCTAGCTTTTCAAAGCATTTTACATAGAAATATTTACATAGCGCTTCAACCATTACCAATGTGTAGCATCCACCTGGATGATGCGATGGCAGCCATTCTTGCACCAGTACGCTCACCACACATTAGCTATTGGGTGATAAAGGGGTGAGAGAGGTAATTAGAAAATAAAGGGTAGAGGATGATGAGGAGGCCAAAATGATCCGGTCATGGTGGATAGTTTAGCCAAGACATCAGGAAACACCCTAGTCTTTTCGAAAGATGACCAAAAATCGTTTATGACCACAGAAAGTCAGGACCTCTCAGCTGAACGATGGCACCAGTTTTTATAGCACAGTATCACCCTCACCTACACTGGGACATTGAGATCCACATAAAGACCACAACGTAAACACACCCTGATGGCCTCACCAACATTTCTTCAAGCAGCAACAAAAGCTTTTCCTTGATGGTCTTCCGTTCAAGTACTTAGCTGGGCCCAAACATACTTAGCTTCACTTCCACATGTTCTGAAGTGCAGGTGGCACTGCTGACATATTGGATAGGAGAATCTTCAAAATCACCTTAAAGAAGCCAAACTATTCTAACAGATCCAGAGGAGACTGTAAACAAATCCCACCTTTATTACTGGACCTTCAGACATACTGATAAAAGCAAGAGCACTTTATCATATTCCATTTAAAGTAAAATAAATCATCATATCTTTCTAACACAATGTCCTCCTTCTTTTCTGACTGCAAGGTTCTATAACAGATGGTACACACTGCAGAAAAGATTGCTGGGTCCTCTCTGGCTTCCATTGCAGACATCTTTGTAAAGTGTTGTATCCGCATAGCTTAGAGCATTGTGAAGGACCAATCCAACACTTTCCAAAGTCTCTTTGTTCCACTTCCATCTGGCAGAAGGTTCTGTAGCATCTGAAACAGTTCTGCCAGGTTCTGCGGCTGCTTCTACCCCTTGGCTGTCCAGACTCTGAACTCTGTGCTACCCCCCTGCCCTCAGATCTGCCCCTTGCAGCAAATTTATATGCAGTACATTAGTCACACATGTCACTACTGTTGTTTTTATTATGAGTTTTATTTCAAATTATTACTATCTATCCACTTACCTATTTTTAATTATTTATGTATCTGTTATAGTATAGTATCACTCTTTACCCGTCTTGCACTTGTGATGTATTTATGTATATGTTGCACTCCCATGTCTGGATGGCATGACAATAATGCTATTTGACTTGACTTGAGTTGACTTGAATAAGTTGAAAAAGCAGTCACCTTTAACACCAATAACATACTGAAGACAGACAGTTCATCAGCCTCTCTCTCCAGTTCTCTAGCCTTTCTGTATACTAAAACACTCCTTCCAATTCAACCATTTAGTTTAGTGGAGTTGGAATTTCATCTTCTCTTTAAAGGCCATTTAATGAGGAGAGTGAGGCTCTAACACAATCCCATTTCTTAAACAAATCATTTAACAAGTAATGACAGTTGTGGAACTGCATTTATTGTGGGTGCCTCTTGCTTTGTCTTCTAGGCCTAGCTATTCTATTGCCTAAAGTGACAGCAACAAGATGCAAAAGAAGTGTCAATATAAGAAGCTTGTTTTATTAGTAAATGGTGAGACAGAATCGGTTAACTTGTCTGGGCTTTTTGCCAGGGTTATCTTGTTTAAACATACAAGCCAAATAAATTCCTGAGTTAATAGCTTTGGGACTCAGTGAAAGGGAAGGTAGGGATCCTGGATGTTGAAGATCTACAACCACTGATATATAAATAAAACCTGAGCCCTACATATCACTATTCTACATATATTGAAGCATTAACTACTACATCTTTCAGCAGTCCAGAATATTTCATCTAATATTCCAGCTTATCACAAAAGGTCAACAGAATGTTATTGCAGCCCACAATACCTATGAGGTCAGTCATGTAATGTCCCGATATCATGTAATACACACAACGTCAGTCATGAAACTCCCATTGAAGGCTTGGTTACACTATGGCTAAGATTAGGGTTGTGGGAGGGTTACCTGACTTAGAGGACGTTTGTGACTGATGTTGTGGGTGTTCCACGATGTTGTGGGCATTACATGATCTACATCATACCTGTTGTGTGATTTGTTATGTAATTTCAGCATCTGCCCAAGAAGTTTTATGCCTGTCTGTGAAATTTCTCAAGCTACTTGTATACCTACAGACGTCATCGCCCTTATTTTTACCTACATTAAGATCATCCCATTTTACAGAAGGCTGCTATGGCATTTGGCAAGATAAAGCCATTCATTTTTTTGCATTGGTCACTTGTTATATAAGCTACCGGAGTACATTCACCATAAATCATACTATGTTTTGACCTAGAAACATTTCTGGTTGAGTTTCTGAGGATTTTGAGTCCCGCTTTTGTTCAAATATGACCCTGACCAATTCCTTTACCAATAAATGTATCATTTAATCACATGCTTGAAAATAAACATTTTTTTATGAAAGCCATTGGCTTTTTCAATGATGTTGGAGTTCGCCCAAGAAATATCCCAGTTTTGTTGATATTGAATGAGACATTATTTGCTATTATCACCAATAATGAAACATCAATGACTGCCTTCCACCCAGAATTGAATTTCCTGTAGAGTTGGAAGTCAAAAATACGCAGAAGAAACTTGAGGATATATTGGCATATAAGAGAATATGTAAACTATATGTTATGAGCAATATTTCAGGTTAAACAACTAAAGCAATTTGTCTTTGGTCTTTAGCTGCTATTAGAGAGAGAGAGAGAGAGAGAGAGGGGTTGGGAGCATGTGCTGATAGTACGTTGCTGCACCCACCACACAATGAACCACCAGATTGGAACCCTTGTGCAGAGAGTGACACCTCAGCACCACACCGGAACAGTGTGACGTTTTTTACAGTGACTGTTGTGCCAATTGTAAAAGACAATTGTGTATAGTCATGAGGTTACTGGTGCTCACCAGAATGCTTACTGGTTGGCAAACACTAAAGTACTGACTGTGAGTGATGTCTGGACAGCTCTTTAGTTCTTCTGCTGTAGTCTCACTAGCATAGGCTAGAGTAGTCCAGCAGATCAGGGCCTTTTACCTTACCTTACTTTCATGTGTCACTCCTTAATGTGCTGCTCACAATTGGAGATTCCCTCTTCAGCTGTCTAACTCTGTGGAAAATAAGTGACAATTTACTCAGACCACGTGCCCTGTATTTGCTTTATTTCCTCAGACATCCAAGATGTGCAGGAAAAATATAGATGTTTATGCAAACGGTATTTATTAGCAAATAAACTAACTGCAGCAAAAGTAAATTAATAATAGCATTGTCTGGATATAAAGCTTTAATAAAAATACATTATTGTTTCAATGTAAACATCAAAAATCTTCATTCTGTTTAAATAAAAAAAATTATACTTTCAGTAAGGATGTGAAAGCTGATAAGTAGTGCCTATGAAAGATGCTTCAGAGCGAGGGAGGGGGAGAACATCTTCAGGCGACTTGTCTTGATTTAAAAGCCTGGCTGGCTCATGTTCAAAGTGGCTGACATCCACATAAATGAGTTTTTCTTCTTCTTAGTCATGGGCAATCCATCCTTTTTGCCATAGTCACCATGTTGTTATATCTCCCCTTGATTCCTCTCCTCGCCAGGGTTCAAGGTCTTGTTTTATGATTTTTTTTTGTTCAATTTTAAGTTGGGGGTTAAGGTTACTTTTGTTTACTGTCTGCTTTGTTTTCCATACCAGTACTATGCTCCATGTGTTTTGTGGGTGGTCTCCAAGAGATGGGACCACCTGCAAATCCCCGTCATGAACTGCCTTTCGCCTATGCTGTAAATCTGGAGATACTTCCACAGTTCCTGGTGGTTCATTTTGAATGCACTAGGGAGTGGTGAGTTTACTTGTGTTTTTTTGCTGAGCTTTTTGTGGTTTTCTGGATTTTGGCCTTTTGCTTTGTTTTTTGAGCTTGTCTTGGATTACTGTATTGAGGCTTTGTTTACCTTGGATTATATTTGTTAGCACCTGCTTAATGCCTCTTTTTGCTCTTTGGAGCTTCACAGTGTAAAAGATCATGTTGTGATAATAAATGTTTTATTGTATAAAGATTGTATGTCACCCTTTTTGAATCTAGCTGGGGGTTTTGACAGAATGCCCCCCTTTTAGTGTGGATGTTTGGATGTGATTTTGGGTCTTTTGTACTTAGGGACTCCCAGGCATAACACTTGTGGGGTTTCAAATCTGTGATGTTACCTACAAATAATCATTGAAACCTTCTGATGATAGATTACTAGGACTAAAAGCTTTAATCACGCAAGTATTTGCACAACACCTTATTTTGTTTAAAGTGTTTGTCAGCAAGTAGATAATTTCTGAGCTTATGAGAAATATCTGCCTGCAACTCTAGTTTTATTAAACCTCAATACAAGGCTCATTGATGCACATGGAGAGCGAAGGTTAGCTCATCTGCTGTGATCCCACAAAAGAGCTATGTAGAACAAATGCTGACTAAGAGAAAAAGATGTCAGAACATACAGTTGGAGCTGCATAGCTGCAGACTGGTCAAAGTTCCCATGCTGACCTCTGTCCACAGCCAAAAGTGACAACAATGGGCATGTAAAAGTCAGCACTGGACCACAGAGCAATGGCAACCTGGTCTGATGTATCACAAATACTTTTAGATCATGCGGACAGCCAAGTGCATGTGCATCGCTTACTTGCTGATGAGAGGGCAGCAAGATGCACTGTGGGAAGAAAGCAAGCCGGTATAGGGCGGTGTGATGCTCTGGGGAATGAACTGCTAGGAAACCTTGGGTTCTGGCATTCATGTGGATGTTATTTTGACATATACCACCTACCTAAAGGTTGCTGCAGACCACATACACTCCTTCAAAGCAACGGTATTCCCTCAGGGCAGTGGCCTCTTTCAACAGGATAATGCGCCCTCCCATATTGCAAAATTTATTCAGGAATGGTTTGAGGAACATGACAGAGAGCTCAGGGTCTTGACTTAGCCTCTCAATTCCACAGATCTCAAGCTGACCAAGTATATGTAGGATGTGTTGTAAAAACAAATTTTGTCCATGGAGGGCCACCTTGCAACTTGCAGGATTTACAGGATCTGCTGTTAACGACTTGGTGCCAGACACCACAGAACACCTTCAGAGGTATTGTGGAGTTCATGCTTCATCGGGGCAGCGCTGTTTTGGTGGCACAAGAGGAAACTACACAATATTAAGTGGTAGGTTTTAATGTTGTGTCTGATCAGTGTATGCTTTGTAGTATAAGCAGATTTTCCCACTTTTAGTGTGGATTTTTGTATGCGATTTTGGAACTTTTATACTTTTGGACTCCCAGGCATAACACCTTGCTGACACCTTTCTCTCCTGGTCAGCATTTCAGTACTTTGCTATTAAAGGTATTATAACTTTTTCTGTGAAAAGTAGCTTTATAAAACTAAGTACAAACAAATTTAGAGGCTAGTGTAGTAATTTAAAAACTAGAGTTCTAGTTAGGGTTATGGTCATTTCAGTTACCTATTTAAGTAGTAAGTGAAATATTTGAACAGCCTGAAAATAAAGTATTACAACAGACAATTCTATTAGATATTCATCTCGTACTCTGAAAAAACAGAAAGAAACTGAAAAAGGAAGCGTGATAATGCAAAGCAAGTGACAGATTAGTAAGCTGTTCAGTGCATTTAGAGCAATTGCATATGATCAGGATTTAATTTAAGGTATGTCGGTAGAGGATGGTTTTGATAAAGGGTTGCAAAACATTGTGGAGTACATTTCATTTTTGTAATTTTAAACAGAATAGTACATCTTGATCCTTTGTTAAAATAGTTGATATGTTAGGGTTCCTGCAGTTAATCAGAACAGCATGCTGCTAATGTAAAATGTTATCACAATAAGCAGCCTAAAAAGCCCAAAGGTGTTCCATCTATTATTATACCATAGAAGTTTATTTGAGAGAGAAGATTTCTGCTAACTCCAAAGGTGTTCAAGACAAGCCAGTATGATTGTCCAAGGAGAAGTCGCACAGAGTGACAGCTTATTTTATTTGTGAGTGGTGAAAATTAATAATGGAAATATAAAAAGATGGACAGGACAGGCCAATAACACCTAACAGCGTGACAACCAAAACCTGAGGACACAAGCTGGAATTGAAGTCTTGAACATATAACAGATCCTAAAGCAGAAACAATTTTAAGAAACAAAAGAACTGCTTGAGAAGTTGATTTTCTTCACCCGATGAGTCCAATTTTTAATTGAATTAATCATGTAACAATTAATGAGAGACTAAACAAGATTTCAAACAATAATATTTTGCATACATTTAAATTTACCGAAAAGTCAAGGTCCAGCATGTCTCCCCATGCCTATTTGGAAAGCTGCATAAATAAAAATCCTACTGTACAGCAGTCTTTCATATACCGTATGTTCAGATATCAAAACGCATAACAGTGGCTCAGTTTCTTAAAGTGCAACACTAATGAATTCTTAAAATATTCTAAAAAAATGCATTAGATCATTCCACACAGCAAAATGTGATCTTTTCTAATTTTTATTACAACTTTGAAGGGCAGTAGTGGGTTCTCCCCATTAGGTAAGATACTGTAGATGATGACAAGCAGTATAATAGAAAATATTGTGACGTGTCTCACTACTGCATGGGCTGTTGGGAGTGGAAGCAGGGTTGGGGTAGAGTGTTGGGGAAACGCACTTTGTGAGGGCTCAGGGCACCTCCCTAGAGAGAGTTGAGTGACAGGGGCCAGGGTTCATTAACAGTGCATCCAAGCAAAAGGGGTAGTGTGTAGTTGGCCAGGAGAAGTATTGGAGTTGGTAGGAAGACAGCATCAGTATGAGAAAGGAGCAACTGGTTAAAGGGCAGGCAAGAAGCAGACAGGACGAAGAAAACTTGTTTTAATTGTTTTGGAGGTGACCCAGACAACGGTCAGTAGTAGGGCAGTGTTTATATTGTGGCATATCAAATGAAAAGTTAGTCAGCATTTGGAAGACTCTCTGGGAAAAGCAGCTCCTGTTTTCTTATTTGACTGGTTGTCACATTATCATAATAATTTTTTCTTGACAATGCTGTCCCATCTGGTGCTACTCTGAATAATGATATCAGAGAATTTTGAATAATTATATATCTAAAACTATCTGATAAATAAGTTTTTTTTTAAATATGATTTACGTGTAGGGTTTTCTAAAGTATATGTCATATTAATGTATTCACAATATGGCCCTAGTCCAGAATACATTTTGAATAATCTTATTCAAGAAAGATCGGTGTGGTGTATTATTTCTAATTGAATTACACCATGCATTGCACAATCACAAGAAGAGAACATCTTATCATTGGATAATTTACATTCATTTTCCACAATTTTAAGTAAAAGTTCTAATTTTTCAACAGCTTTAGATTCTTCAGAAGTGAAACCATTGAGATAAGTATGAAATATTGCAATGGACTGCTGACCTGTCCAGTGCTGGTTCTCGTTTTGTGTCCAGTACTGTCTGGACAAGCTATGGCCCCTGTGACACTGAATTGGATTAAAGAGGTTTGAGAATGTCTTGTTATTTGTATACATGATTAACTTTGTAGGGCAGATGGAGTGAAATGTGAATGCCATGTAGTGATGTAAAAGATATAACTTGCTGGAGGTTTATTTGAACAGGTGCCATTTAGGCAGTCTTCAAAAAGAATAAATGTATTTGGGTATGAAGCCAATGCAACATTATTTTGGTCTAAAAAAGTTCAATTTTGGCTGTCATTTTCATTTTAAATAATGCTTTATTTTAAAGTGTATGCTTTCACTGTGAGACTTACCTTTCTTACATGATAAGACATGATTTTATAATTGCACTAGGGCAGGGGTAGGCAACGTCGGTCCTGGTGAGCCGCAGTATGTGCAGGTTTTTGTTCCAACCCAGTTCCTTAACGAGAACTCAATTATTGCTGATGAAGCACATATTGCTTAAGTGACATTTTGATGCTTCATTTTAGTGGTCTCGCTTGTTAAGGTTCTCCAACCTTAATTGCTTATTTCAATCTTAAACTGCTGCATTCAGTGTTTTAATTGCTCCTTATTAGCAATAAGATGTAAAAGACAAAGCAGCCAGCAGTTCTCCAGCTAGCTTTTTTCCAATTACATCTGTGTGTGTTCATCATGCACTGTTTGATTTAATAAAACACTTAATAGAAAAATGTGACAGACTGAAAATGATCTGTTTTAGGCTTCATATCATTTGGATGATATCTTTGGAAAGGAAAAAAATCTACGATATAAGAGCCTTACATTGCACAGACTAACAAGCCATAAAATTAAATAAGGTCTGAGATTGGCAATGATTGGTTTCTAATTAAGCAATTGGGTTGGAATGAAAACCTGTAGCCACTGCGGCTCACCAGGACCAACGTTGCCTACCCCGGCACTAGGGGGCTCTGCCCCCTGATCGCTTCGCTCACCAACCCCTGGGAGGGCGCTACGAGCTAGCCATTTCGCGGATCTGCCGCTCGCGTATGGAGATGCGGATGTACAATTTAAACAGATTGCTATTTTCATGGGAATTGTTACATATGCATAATAGAACTAACTATTTTTCATTACAGCAAGTAAAAAATAGTAAAACATAATAAATTGAAAGAAAATTATGTTTCATGTTGCATTAGAGGTATTCTTTGTGTTATACATTTTCATTCTGTTTGACTTTGAAATTAACACGCAAATACTTTTTAAACTTACACTTTTACTGTAAAACTTCAGTAAAAACTATTTTTTTAATTAACTTTTTGTGAATATTGCATTGAATTTTGATTCCGTGTTTGGACTTACATTGTGACAACGCAACATATAACTGCCCGTGAGTGAATATCGTTTCTTTCTCTCTAATAAATAAACTGACTTTTTCAAATGTTTGTCCCTGTGATTTGTTAATTGTCATAGCAAACGCTATTCTCACAGGAAACTGTAAACGTTTTAATACGAATGGCATATCAAGATCTCACTTGCTGTCTAATGTTATCTGCGGAAAATGTACTACATTACCTTTCTTGTCGCCCATTAAAATTTTACATGTCAGAATTGTTCGACCAATTTTAAATACAACTAATCTTGTTCTATTGCATAGCCCATCACTCAGTCATAAATTATGCAATAACATTACGATACATCCTTCTTTCAACAGTAATTCGGCCAGTGGAAGACCTGAGAGTGTTAATGGTGTTATGGGATATTGTAAGTTGATGTTTTCATCTTCTGCAACATCACCACCAACTGTTTTAGCAGTCTATTGATACGCATTAAACCAATTTGCCGTGTAACCGACCAACAATTTTCATTTGACATTATCGTTTCTCAGTGCTAGGATTGCCCATGTACTCATTTCTTCTGTTGATAACCCTTCGGGATGAAATTCTTCAATAAGATTTGGACATAATAAGACTTCTTTTATTGGGAACTTAAAGTGAGGAAAACGTAAAAATATATAAGAGCTGAGAGCACAGATACTGTGTCTGACAAAAGCATTCACACGAACAAGAAGTGAGAGGACTGTGGTTGAAAATGGTTGAGAGGAGGGTGGGACTTAAAAACATTTCTTGGCAAAAGTCTTGTCTCGTGGGACTTGAAAAAATCTCTTGGCAAAAGTCTCGTCTTGCGGGACTAGAAAAAATCTCTTGGCAAAAGTCTTGTCTGAAGATTTTCTTTTATAACAGAGAGATATGAAAGTCAAATCCAGGATAGAATACAGAATTGATAACGTTATGAAAGACAACATAAGTATGGACTAATTTAATGTGATATCAATTAGAAATTCATTGTCAATAATAAAAGAAATGAGCAGTCTACTGCTCCAGCATCTGCAGGATGCACAATACTGAAGTGGAAAATATACCTGTGGCAAAATCCCAGTAGAATTATCCTCAATATTTCAGTAGACACTGCATAAGCAGCCCCAGTCAACTACTGTATTTATATAGTTACTTATATTGTATTATATTCCTATGCATGCATTATGAAGGGGTGACTTGCTGGCAAGTGGTTACTAGGGACAAGGACACATTGCCAGAATAGCATAGGATGGCCTAAATTCCTGCACAAAGGCAAGGAAAGGCAAGGTTAAGAGATCACTCTGTTGGTCCTTGCCTTTCCTACACCATAATCAGACTACGTCCATATTGCCTGCCTTCTTACAGAGGCAAAACAAGTCTCTCACAGTGCATTCACAGAGTAAATGCTGCCTCATAATAAATAGCACTCATGTCAGTATGCAATCCTTAAATAGGCTGGAATCTGTCCTGATACTTATCGATCATAAGATCTTCTGGCCTGCTGACAGCCATCCATGATTTATCCCTCTCTTCTGCACTCCCTGACCCTCTCTCTCTCACTCTGAGTAGCGGGTTTCTCTCACATGGCATTTGCAGGAGTGTGTGGGTTCAAAGGTCTGACCCACTGATGCCAAACTGCTGACCTATAGTTCCTAAGTGAATTTCTCTGGCTTCTTTCTAGGGTGCCAGAACTTTACACCCACTATGGTGCTCTCAAAAGTTTAACTGCTGGCCTCTTATCACAATTAAAGTTTCTGTTACCCACAGCAGTCCTGGAGCTTCACAGTGGCTTATGGAAAAAATGAGAGATAAGAGATATGAAAGAGAATTTTTGGAGTTTTTCCTTTTTTTCTGTATTTCCAAATTTTTAATGTTGAATGGGGAGAACACCATAACATTTTAAAACTGTTGTTCAAAATCCTTGGATGTTAATTTGCAATTTATGGACATTAGAAATTATGCCAAATCAATATGCGGACAACAATACAAATTTTCATACCGGATTGGTCGAGCCCCGGGATAACAACGACCGCCACCAGTACTGTTAGCCAACAGGGTGCTGGCGGAAATTGGGCTACTTTTGGCTGAAGAAGAAGAAGGAGAAGAAGACGGGAGAGGTGTGTCCGGAGGCAGGAGGAGAGGAGGAAGGTAAAGAGAGTGGAACTGAGGTTAGTAACTTTGAATGCTGGCAGAGTTAGCCGATATGATGGAGAGAAGGAAGGTTGATTTATTGTGCATGCAAGAAACTAAATGGAAGGGGAGTAAGGCCAGGTGGATCAAAGGTGAATTCAAATTGTTCTATCATGGTGTGGATAGGAGGAGAAATGGAGTAGGGGTTATTCTGAAGGAACAGTATGTCAAGAGTGTTTTGGAGGTGAAAAGAGTGTCAGACAGAGTAATGATTATGAACCTGGAAATTGGAGGTGTGATGATGAATGTTGTTAGTGCATATGCCCCACAAGTTGGAAGTGCAATGGATGAGAAAGAAGATTTTTGGAGTGAGTTGGATGAAGTGATGAACAGTGTACCCAAGGGATAGAAAGTGGTGATTGGAGCGGATTTCAATGGACATGTTGGTGAAGGGAACAGAGGAGACGAGGAGGTAATGGGTAGGTATGGTGTCAAGGAGAGGAATGAAGAAGGTCAGAGGATAGTGGATTTTGCCAAAAGGATGGACATGGCTGTGGTGAATACGTATTTTAAGAAGAGGGATCAAATGGTGGAAGCTGAAAAAGGAAGACTGCAAGGTTCAGTTTAGGGAGAAGGTCAGACAGGCACTGGGTGGTAGTGAAGAATTACCAGACAGTTGGGAAACTACAGCAGATGTAGTAAGGATGACAGCAAGAAGGGTGTTTGGCGTGACATCTGGACAGAGGAAGGAGGAAAAGGAAACCTGGTGGTGGAATGGGGAAGTACAGGAGAGTATACAGAGGAAGAGAATGGCAAAGAAGACGTGGCATAGTCAGAGAGATGCAGAAAGTAGACAAGACTACGAGGAGATAAGGCACAAGGTGAAGAGAGAGGTGGTGAAGGCTAAAGAAAAAGCGTATGATGAGTTGTATGAGAGGTTGGACACTAAAGAGGGAGAAAAGGACCTGTACCGATTTGCTAGACAGAGGGACCGAGCTGGCAAAGATGTGCAGCAGGTTAGGGTAATAAAAGATAAAGATGAAAACGTACTCACAAGTGAGGAGAGTGTGTTGAGCAGATGGAAAGAGTACTTTGAGAGGCTGATGAATGAAGAGAAAGAGAGAGAGAAGAGGTTGGATGATGTGGAGATAGTGAATCAGGAAGTGCAATGGATTAGCAAGGAGGAAGTAAGGACAGCTATGAAGAGGATGAAGAATGGAAAAGCCGTTGGTCCAGAAGCATGGAGGTGTTTAGGAGAGATGGCAGTGGAGTTTTTAACCAGTTTGTTTAATAGAATCTTGGAAAGTGAGAAGATGCCTTGGGGTGTGGAGAAGAAGTGTACTGGTGCCTATATTTAAAAATAAGGAGGATGTGCAGGACTGTAGTAATTACAGGGGGATAAAATTGATGCGCCACAGCACGAAGGTATGGGAAAGAGTAGTGGAAGCTAGGTTACGAAGTGAGGTGATGATTAGTGATCAGCAGTATGGTTTCATGCCAAGAAAGAGCACCACAGATGCGATGTTTGCTCTGAGGGTGTTGATGGAGAAGTATAGAGAAGGCCAGAATTAGTTGCATTGCGTCTTTGTCGCCCTGGAGAAAGCATATGACAGGGTGCCTAGAGAGGAGTTGTGGTATTGTATGAGGAAGTCAGGAGTGGCAGAGAAGTATGTAAGAGTTGTACAGGATATGTACGAGGGAAGTGTGACTATGGTGAGGTCTGCAATAGGAGTGACGGATGCATTCATGGTGGAGGTGGGATTACATCAGGGATCGGCTCTGAGTCCTTTCTTATTTGCAATGGTGATGGACAGGTTGACAGATGAGATTAGACAGGAATCCCCGTGGACTATGATGTTTGCTGATGACATTGTGATCTGTAGCGATTGTAGGGAGCAGGTTGAGGAGACCCTGGAGAGGAGGAGATATGCTCTAGAGAGGAGAGGAATGAAGGTCAGTAGGAACACGACAGAATACATGTGTGTAAATGAGAGGAAGGTCAGTGGAATGGTGAGGATACAGGGAGTAGAGTTGGCGAAGGTGGATGAGTTTAAATACTTGGGATCAACAGTGCAGAGTAGTGGGGATTGTGGAAAAAGAGAGTACAGGCAGGGTGGAATGGGTGGAGAAGAGTGTCAGGAGTGATTTGTGACAGACGGATATACAGTGGGGCAAAAAAGTATTTAGTCAGCCACCAATTGTGCAAGTTCTCCCACTTAAAAAGATGAGAGAGGCCTGTAATTTTCATCATAGGTATACCTCAACTATGAGAGACAAAATGAGAAAAAAAATCCAGAAAATCACATTGTCTGATTTTTAAAGAATTTATTTGCAAATTATGGTGGAAAAAATGTATTTGGTCACCTACAAACAAGCAAGATTTCTGGCTCTCACAGACCTGTAACTTCTTCTGTAAGAGGCTCCTCTGTCCTCCACTCGTTACCTGTATTAATGGCACCTGTTTGAACTCGTTATCAATATAAAAGATACCTGTCCACAACCTCAAACAGTTACACTCCAAACTCCAGTATGGCCAAGACCAAAGAGCTGTCAAAGGACACCAGAAACAAAATTGTAGATCTGCACCAGGCTGGGAAGACTGAATCTGCAATAGGTAAGCAGCTTGGTGTGAAGAAATCAACTGTGGGAGCAATTATTAGAAAATGGAAGACATACAAGACCACTGATAATCTCCCTCGATCTGGGGCTCCACGCAAGATCTCACCCCGTGGGGTCAAAATGATCACAAGAACGGTGAGCAAAAATCCCAGAACCACACGGGGGGACCTAGTGAATGACCTGCAGAGAGCTGGGACCAAAGTAACAAAGGCTACCATCAGTAACACACTACGCCGCCAGGGACTCAAATCCTGCAGTGCCAGACGTGTCCCCCTGCTTAAGCCAGTATATGTGCAGGCCCGTCTGAAGTTTGCTAGAGAGCATTTGATTGATCCCGAAGAGGACTGGGAGAATGTCATATGGTCAGATGAAAAAAAACTCTACTCGTCGTGTTTGGAGGAGAAAGAATGCTGAGTTGCATCCAAAGAACACCATACCTACTATAAAGCATGGGGGTGGAAACATCATGCTTTGGGGCTATTTTTCTGCAAAGGGAGCAGGACGACTGATCCGTGTAAAGGAAAGAATGAATGGGGCCCTGTATCATCAGATTTTGAGTGAAAACCTCCTTCCATCAGCAAGGACATTGAAGATGAAACGTGGCTGGGTCTTTCAGCATGACAATGATCCCAAACACACCGCCCGGGGTAACGAAGGAGTGGCTTCGTTAGAAGCATTTCAAGGTCCTGGAGTGGCCTAGCCAGTCTCCAGATCTCAACCCCATAGAAAATCTTTGGAGGGAGTTGAAAGTCCGTGTTGCCCAGCGACAGCCCCAAAACATCGCTGCTCTAGAGGAGATCTGCATGGAGGAATGGGCCAAAATACCAGCAACAGTGTGTGAAAACCTTGTGAAGACTTACAGAAAACATTTGATCTCTGTCATTGCCAACAAAGGGTATATAACAAAGTATTGAGATGAACTTTTGTTATTGACCAAATACTTTTTTTCCACCATAATTTGCAAATAAATTCTTTAAAAATCAGACAATGTGAGTTTCTGGATTTTTTTTTCTCATTTTGTCTCTCATAGTTGAGGTATACCTATGATGAAAATTACAGGCCTCTCTCATCTTTTTAAGTGGGAGAACTTGCACAATGGTGGCTGACTAAATACTTTTTTTGCCCCACTGTAAGCAAGAGTGAAAGGGAAGGTCTACAGGACGGTAGTGAGACCAGCTATGTTTTATGGGTTGGAGACGGTGGCACTGACCAGAAAGCAGGAGACAGAGCTGGAGGTGGCAGAGTTAAAAGATGCTAAGATTTGTATTGGGTGTGACAAGGATGGACAGGATTAGAAATGAGTGCATTAGAGGGTCAGCTCAAGTTGGACGGTTCGGAGACAAAGACAGAGAGGCGAGATTGCGTTTGTTTGGACATGTGCAGAGGATAGATGCTGAGTATATCAGGAGGAGGATGCTAAGGATAGAGCTGCCAGGCAAGAGAAAAAGAGGAAGGCCTAACAGAAGGTGTATGGATGTGGTGAGAGAGGACATGCAGGTGATGGATGTAACAGAACAAGGACAAAAAGATATGGAAAAAGATGGCTGTGGCAACCCCTAACGGGAGCAGCCGAAGGAAGAAGAAGAAGATTAGCAGATTTGTTTTTGTAATTAATTTTCAAAATAATCCATCCATCCATTCATTTTCCAACCCGCTGAATCCGAACACAGGGTCACGGGGGTCTGCTGGAGCCAATCCCAGCCAACACAGGGCGCAAGGCAGGGAACCAATCCCGGGCAGGGCGCCAACCCACCACAGGACACACACACAAACACCCACACACCAAGCACACACTAGGGCCTATTTAGAATCGCCAATCGACCTAACCTGCATGTCTTTGGACTGTGGGAGGAAACCGGAGCACCCAGAGGAAACCCACGTAGATATGGGGAGAACATGCAAATTCCACGCAGAGAGGACCTGGGAAGCAAACCCAGGTCTCCTTACTGCGAGGCAGCAGCGCTACCATTGCGCCACCGTGCCGCCCCTTTTTCAAAATAATATATATTCCAATTCAGGAGTTTAGAGTGCAATAGCCTTCTGTAAAAAAGCCACATTTCCCCTGTGGACAAATATATATATATAAATACAGCACTGTGGAAAAGTTTTAGGCAGGTGTGAAAAAATGCTGTAAACAAAGAATGCTTTCAAAAATGGAAGTGTTAATCATTTATTTTCATCAATCAACAAAATGCAGTGAATGAACAAAAGAGAAATCTAAATCAAATCAATATTTGGTGTGACCACCCTTTGCCTTCAAAACAGCATCAATTCTTCTAGGTACACTTGCACACAGTTTTTGAAGGAACTCGGCTGGTAGGTTGTTCCAAACATCTTGGAGAACTAACCACAGATCTTCTGTGGATGTAGGCTTCCTCACATCCTTCTGTCTCTTCATGTAATCCCAGACACACTCTATGATGTTGAGATCAGGGCTCTGTGGGGGCCATACCATCACTTCCAGGACTTCTTGTTCTTCTTTACGTTGAAGATAGTTCTTAATGAATTTGGCTGTATGTTTGGGGTCGTTGTCCTGCTGCAGAATAAATTTGGGGCCAATCATACGCCTCCCTGATGGTATTGCATGATGGATAAGTATCTGCCTGTATTTCTCAGCATTGAGAACACCCATAATTCTGACCAAACCTCCAACTCCATTTGCAGAAATGGAGCCCCAAACGTTCAAGGAACCTCCACCATGCTTCACTGTTGCCTGCAGATACTCATTATTGTACCGCTCTCTAGCCCTTCGATGAACAAACTGCCTTCTGCTACAGCCAAATATTTCAAATTTTGACTCATCAGTCCAGAGCACCTGCTGCCATTTTTCTGCACCCCAGTTCCTATGTTTTCATGCATACTTGAGTCGCTTCGCCTTGATTCCACGTTGGAGGTATGGCTTTTTAGCTGCAACTCTTCCATGAAGACCACTTCTAGTCAGACTTCCCCGGACAGTAGATGGGTGTACCTGGGTCCCACTGGTTTCTGCCAGTTTTGAGCTGATAGCACTGCTGGACATCTTCTGATTTTGAAGGGTAATAAGCTTGATGTGTCTTTCATCTGCTGCACTAAGTTTCCTTGGCCGACCACTGTGTCTACGATCCTCAACGTTGCCCATTTCTTTGTGCTTCTTCAAAAGAGCTTGAACAGCACATCTTGAAACCCCAGTCTGCTTTGAAATCTTTGTCTGGGAGAGACCTTGCTGATGCAGTATAACTACTTTGTGTCTTGTTGCTGTGCCCAATCTTGCCATGACATGAAACTGTCTTCCACAACCTCACCTTGGTAGCAGAGTTTGGCTGTTCCTCATCCAGTTTTAAGCCTCCTACACAGCTGTTTCTGTTTCAGTTAATGACTGTGTTTCAACCTATGTGTGACATTGATGATCATTAGCACCTGTTTGGTATAACTGGTTGATCATACACCTGACTAGAATCCTACAAAATCCCTGACTTTGTGCAAGTGTACCTATAAGAATTGATGCTGGTTTGAAGGCAAAAGTTAGTAACACCAAATATTGATTTGATTTAGATTTTTCTTTTGTTCGCTCACTTTGCATTTTGTAAATTGATAACAATAAACAATCATTATTTATATTTCTGAAAGCATTCTTTGTTTACAGCATTTTTTCACACCTGCCTAAAACTTTTCCACAGTACTATATATATATATATGGCATGTTAAAGTACTTGCCACATTTACAAACCAATCCTTACGGATTGCAAGCCAGCAACACTAATCATGGCACCATCATACCATACCACATTAGGTCCATGGCTAATAAATACTATTTCCAGGCATCTACATGTTTTAACTCTTATAAAAAAAATTCAGTGAAAACACAGAATAATATTTTCATTTAATACTGCGGGCGGCACGGTGGCGCAGTGGGTAGCGCTGCTGCCTCGCAGTTGGGACACCTGGGGACCTGGGTTCGATTCCCGGGTCCTCCCTGCGTGGAGTTTGCATGTTCTCCCCGTGTCTGCGTGGGTTTCCTCCGGGCGCTCCGGTTTCCTCCCACAGTCCAAAGACATGCAGGTTAGGTGGATTGGCGATTCTAAATTGGCCCTAGTGTGTGCTTGGTGTGTTTGTGTGTCTCCTGTGGTGGGTTGGCACCCTGCCCGGGATTGGTTCCTGCCTTGTGCCCTGTGTTGGCTGGGATTGGCTCCAGCGGACCCCCGTGACCCTGTGTTCGGATTCAGCGGGTTGGAAAATGGATGGATGGATGGATTTAATACTGCATACTCTATAAGCCAACTTAATGTCATTGCCTCCCTGATGCCTAGACACGACACTGGTTTTTAAAGAAACGTTAAATTGTTTAGGGCATTCAGTCCTCATCTGGCTAGAAAGACCACCTGCAGATAACATCTGAGACCATCTGCCTCTGTAACATACATGGTAATTTAAAGGAATTCACAGTCTTGGCCACAAAGCCTTCTGGTGAAAGAGGACACTACCTTCAACTACACAGATACTTTTCCTTTAGCAAACCCCAAGCATCTCTTCCTGTAAAAGGCCTTTCCTTTGTAGATTGACACTGCCTAACATATGCTCTGGGATTACTTTAATATGGTTATAATAAACATGTAACCTGAGGGTCACTCGCTCAGGAGTCTCCATGAGCATTTCATCAACCAGCAGCTTCACAGCTCTCATAGTCGAAGGGGTTTGCCCATAAGTGAGATGTAGGAATCCTTTTCATCTGTACCCCGTCCAGGTCTTTTGAACTATGGATACAGTCTCCTGGTATATTCCTCATCAGGTAAACATTAACTAACTGCCAATCAATTAGATTTAAACAATAAGGAAAAAAAAGCTAGACAGCCAAACTGGTCCTATTTGTACCTGTAGCTGTTAACCATAATGTCTGTCAGCTTCAATAAAATATCTGTAAATAAATAATAGAGATTAAAAGGACAGAAAATTAGGACTGCAAAAATGAAAATCTACATTTTAAAAATTGACTGATGTGGCATAATGAGACCACTAATGGACCAAATATGTAATAATAATGATAATTAGCTATCAGCAGCCACTATTACACATACAAATTAGTTCTAAACCCTGGTCAAGAGAAACTGATCCTTGAAACAAAAAGTAATAGTTAAATAAGAAATATTTCATGTGCTCAACTAAGTCCATTTAACAAAATCTTGACCATGTGAGTCTGGTAACACTGGGGTGCAAAGGATAAACCAGCCCTGGACAGGACACCAGCAAAAAGAGAATGCACATCCATTTAGAGTCTTGACAAGAACCCGTCAGGTCTGGATAAATCTGTTCATAAACCAGTATATTCCATCACGGTATTGATTTATTTGTGAGTAAAATATGTGCCAAACTTTCAAACTGGGGTTAGAGTATTTGAATAAGAAAAGTAAAACTCAGACAGACTCATATTTGACTCATATTGTCAAAAACCTAAAATTTGAAAGAAAATAGTGCTAAAAAAAGTTTGAATCTACCTTTTTTTCTCATTTGGAAAAAAAAAACATTGTTAAAAAAAATTCAGACAAACTCTTACAAACTGTCATAGAAACGTCACAAAGAAGTCAAACACAAATAGAGGCGTATGCACACTGGCAATAGAAGGGATGTTCCGATCATCTTCCATGAGGTTGAGAAGTTTATCATTTAATACAAGCACAACATCTATAAGGGAAAATATAAATAAAAATGGTGAAAAGTCATAAGTCTGTAAATATTGAACAAAAGTAAATACTAAATCATGAAAATACTGTTAGAACCCACAGAAACTAACACAACCAAAAGCAAACTATACTTGTTAGTTAGTTTCTTTTAGCTTCCTTCGGTCACTCAAAACACAAAATATCTTTCTCTTAATCTATTCTTCAGAATATTTAATGGATTTTTCAGGATCATGGCCATTCTGTAGGAGCCAAAATTCTTCTCCAGAATATTTTGTTATCACTCTAAATTAATTGCTTCTTAAAGACAACAATTTGCCAATGCAAGGAAAATGAGCCCTAAACCATAAGCCTTCCAACACCATGTTTGACAGTAACCATATGGTTATTTTGGTAGTAAACAGCATTCAGTATGTTCTGTATGTCTTCTTGTCTTCAAAAATCAATCAGAAATAATCATCTGCAAATTTCAAGAATATGTTTTCCTATACAACATTTCAATATATTTCATTGCTTTTGTAATATTGTTGAGATATTGTATGAATGCTGAATGTTGTCCTCGGTTTCTTTTTGCACATCATATTTGAATATTCTTGTTGCTATATGAGAACTTTAAATAAGCAGGTAGAGTAACTATGGTCTTTACTCCATTTGAAGAACTCCAGAACTCTTTGGTAAAGTTATATACATATCTCCAGCTTTTTCACTTTTTCAGGTCCTCAGGTTTGTATTACACTAAACAGCAAGAGTAAGAGCAATTCTTACCTTCATATAGTAAAGGGCTTCTCATAGGTGGTCCTGGTGATTGGCATTTTGATTGGTTTACTTGGAAATCACTACAGTATTATATACACCTATTTATTTATTTGTTTAATGAGCTTCTGTAAAAGCCAAATTTCCCCCTGGGGACAAAAAAAATTAAATCTATCTATCTATCTATCTATCTATCTATCTATCTATCTATCTATCTATCTATCTATCTATCTATAACAATTAGAGATCCTATGAAATTATTCTAGTATCTATCTGTATTAATTAAAGATTCTATGAAATTAATGAAGGAGATGATGGTGGGTCTAAGTAAAGCACCATGCCATGAGTATAAGTAGATATTTTCTATTCAAGTCCTTTTCTAATGATCCCCTTCATCTCTGATTGTTTTGGAGGTGAATAGCTAATGGTTCAAGGCCAATTGCAACAAGTCTCTTGTCTATGTACATGCTTTATTTTTAAATAGTCCAAGCTCATGTTATTAATAGGGATTAAGATTTCTGGAGTAGCATAAAGTAATTTAATCCATTCAGGTATATTGGGGTCAAACCCAAACTTGTGCAGTACTGTAAATAGGTAACCCTATTTGAGGTTTATCCAAGCATGTCTGTATCAAAAGTATTGGGTTGTGGTAACTGGATGTTATGAAAAACAGTCTTTAGCTTGATACTTGTCTTCTTTACACTGATGGGATTACAATATTCCTGAAATTTGTTCATTATTTCTTCATATTCCCTAATTTTTCCCTGCTACTTTACAGTGTTAATCTCTATTATTAATAGAGATTATTAATTATTTATAATATATTAATAATGTTTATAATAATAATGGTATGACTTAAAAATCAGTTATTATCTTTCTCTTATAGTCAAAAGACTGAATCCTGACTGTAGACTCAACCTTTTCTTATCGATAATCAAGCATATTCAGAGTCAGTTCTGGGAACTTCCGTGATCAGTTCAGAGGCCTAGGTCTCAGATTTGTTTTTATGTGAAACAGATGACTTGAGTTGTCCTCTTAAAACTACCTTCAGTTTTCTGAGTGTTGCCACAGAAAACTCAAAGGAAGCATTAGTTTCTAACACAAATTAATTTGTTTTGCAGATGAAATTTATAATGTCCTCAACTGCAATGGGTTAAGATACCAGTTGTACCAGTTGTGGCTGATTTGTTTCAAACCTAGTTTTGTTAAACTTGACTTGCTTGTATGGAATATTATTTGATTTTAATAATATCAATAAAATGTTAAAAAGAAAAAAAAGATACCAGTTGTAAACTGAGTTAGTAGGGCTGAATGATGTAGGCACCTGAATTTGGTAAGAATGGATGTGCATTATTTAATAGAAGGAAATAAGTCATTATCATTAAAAACGTAATCAGTTCTTGAGTAACTATGATGCACTGATGAAAAGAAGGAATATTTTCTTCAATTTGGACAGAAAAATCTCCATGGATTAGAAAAATTTTGACTATCAATGAACTATGTCTTTGCATATTAGATGTTATAGAAGACATTTTTACATCTGGATTGAATTCACAATTGAAGCATCCAACTATGAAACATTCATTAATGCTAATATTGGAAACTAATGGAAATACATTTTGCATGAATTTTCTGTTGCCCTTATTTGGTACATAAATGTTATCCAGGATCAGTTTAGAATTGAGTAAGTTCTTCATCACAATGACATATTGATACTACAATGCTACATCTGTGTTTTATTGATTAATTTCCCATTCCTTTGGTTTTCCTGTCATACCTGAAGTGGTATTTGACTGACCTAGCCTCTTTATAGTCAAAATGTTTTCTTGTTAAACAAGAAATTTGTCATTTTTCAAGCTGGATATTTCTTCACAATCAAGGTATATATTAATTTGCCACTTGAAACTGTGTTCTAATGCAAAGCATTTTATTATTATTATTATTGTTATTATTTCTATTATTATTATTATTATTACCTGATTTTATTCAACTTGCCATCTCTGTTTGTCCAGGTCAAATTTTGTGAAAGTGTTTATTTGATATTTGGACTTCGGTCTTCACACATTATATACTTCACATCAGCATTTTGTCATTACTACTATAACATGAAAAAAGTTTCCATTTTAGTTATGTGTTCAAAATTTCTTGCCTTGTACTTCCTGTCATCCTACATTTACCTAGACCGTTGTAGACACAGAACAAATATTAAATGTATGTATTCCAAATAACAATAAATTATTCACCCTCCACCAGTGCATGCTCCCCAATTTGACCTGATAGAATTCCAGGCACCTCACACCCAGATAAACAGATTTGAGTTGGAAGAACTTCAGCTGTATTGGTGGGGGATGAGATAGCAGGCTGCTTGCTGCTTGTGCTGATTGACGCATTGTGTGTGCAAATCCATTAAAATGTGGCTTGGCTCTTTCAAAAATCTAAGGCCTTTATTAATAATACAATGTAGTATCAGTTCAGTTCAAATGCATTGCTATGTGTACAAAATACAATGAAACTTATATGTTCTCTTTTCACTACACCGCCACCCAGCTCCATAGGCTATGTAAAATAACAACACAGAATGCAATAGACTGAGGGAGTCTTGGCATTGGGTGGTCATAAGTCCACCCACGACAAATGCTGCAAGTAGATAAATTATAAAGAATCGTATCCACCCGGAAGAAGTTTGTTTTTTGTTTGAATATTGAGGTAAGTGTAAGTATTGGTAAGTGTCTTAATCTTCTACTTTTTTCCTGCTGAATAAGAGAGAGAGGCATTAGCGTTCTGTGTCAGATTTCTTCAGTTGTGGTATTTATGCTGCGTCAAGACCGTTGGCTGCCCCCTATGCGTGTTTGTGTGACAGCAGATATTTACTCTGTTCACATACTGTAAGAACACGTAAGAAAGAAGTAAGCCTTTGAGGATTCTACTATAAGACCTCCATTTAGCTCCTTTAGCAGGTGAGTTCTAGAGCCTGTTATTGATTTTTCACTAAATGCTGTCTCTTTGTTTGGCCTCCTTGTTGTTGCAACAAAGCAACTAACCCATAATAAGGTTTGTACCTCCAATTTGTTTTTTTTTTTTGACAGTTCTTCTAAACGATACATAAAATTTGAAAATGTGAAAGCTTCCTTTTAGAGAAGCAAGACTGGTTTTGATTTAATGTCATGATCTGGCTGTGGTTGTCTTGTTTTAGCCAGGATCTCTTGTATTGTCCTGTAATGTTTCACTAGTTATATATATTACGTTTGTATTCATATATTTGAACACCTACCCAATGTTGTGTGTCTGGTACTGTACCAGATGGGTCCACCATTGTGGGGTCATCTGAAGTACAACCCTCTGCCTATATCAGCCCAGTACTGTGTTCAATGCTTCAGTTTAGCATTACTGTTCTTCAGGAAATATTCTATGTATGTATTGTATTTTCTGTTTTTTTGATTATTGTGCCTCAATTTCTTGACCAAGGATTTGGAATTTGGACTGGCATGCATTATTCTGGGTTGCATTTGGGCATACCTTTTATTCCTTTTTGCTCTTTATTTGCTTTTTGAAAATATTAATATTTTACAAATACATCTTCCTTATTTTTAAGAAACTGTTTAATTATTCTGCGTGGAGTTTGCATGTTCTCCTCATGTCTGCGTGGGTTTCCTCCGGGTGCTCCGGTTTCCTCCCACAGTCCAAAGACATGCAGGTTAGGTGCATTGTAGATCCTAAATTATCCCTAGTGTGTGCTTGGTGTGTGTGTTTGTTTGCGTGTCCTGCCCAGGGTTTGTTTCCTGCCTTGCACCCTGTGTTGGCTGGGATCGGCTCCTGCAGACCCCCGTGACCCTGTAGTTAGGATGTAGTGGGTTGCATAATGGATGGATGGATGGATGTTTAATTATTTTGGAACCAGAAGTTTTTAACACTTTCCTCTCATTCCTTTTAAACTTTTTGTGAAGCTATTTAAAAATTGCTTTCAATTAGCCATTTTGTTTATAGAAAAAACACTTTGGTACTAGGCCCTAGTTTTCTCCAAGGGCTTACATTAAGGAGGCAAGGCTTCATCTGGGGCCTCATGTATAAATGGTGCGTACGCACAGAAATGTTGCGTACGAACGTTTCCACGCTCAAATCACGATGTATAAAACCTAAACTTGGCATAAAGCCACACACATTTCCACGGTACCTCATACCTTGGCGTACGCAATTTCTTCGCTCGGTTTTGCAGACTGGTGGCACCCAGCGTCAAAGCAGTGCTACTGTTCCTGTGTGGTCACCCTTTCTTTCTTAGACCCACATTCCTGACGCGGCTTTATAAATACACCGAAATTAACTGCATAATGTTTATTAGTGTAATGCATCTGATTGTAATTAACCTGCAGCAATATAATGGTCCAGGGAATAACCATAGTATTCCAAATACCATAACTGCTTTAGCATTGTTACGCTCACTGCATCTTCTTCTTCTTTCAGCTGCTCCTGTTAAGGGTTGCCACAGCGGATCATCTTTTTCCATATTACTCTCACTGCACCACTCGGAGTATTTATATCACTGTATCTGAGTGGGGAATCACAGCAGCAGCTGATCGGAAAGAGAATTATCGGTATACAGTTTCAAGCACACACTACCTCAGCCACAACGCGTCAAAGCCTTTCCTGTACGGACCTCGCGTTTCAGAAACAGTTTCATCCCAAGAATTATAAACGCACTCAATCAGTCCATCAAGTGCTCCTTGTAGAACTGTTTGTACTTATAAGTACAATTACCCCACTGTAAACTTACACTACAGTTATAATATTGCACAACCTGCGCCACTTTATAAAGCGCGTATGATGACGATATCATTTTTAAGATGAAATGCAGCAAAATATGTTGCTTATAGTATACAGATAAAACTTTAACTTCATTTAAATAATCTGTATTGTTAATAATTAAACATGTGAGGACACGGTGCCGCAGCGCTAGCTAGTTCACGGATAGCTCCTGCCTTGCGCTGTATTATTGCTGGTGCTGACACAACACTGGAAGGATAGATGGATAGAATAATTAAACATGTACTACGAAGATATTTCAATGTTCCTTAAAAGTTTTGAAGAATCGGTGTTCTAAGCTTACAGATGGCTTAACGTCTATTACAGAGCTGATTGTGCGGCGATTGGGTATTTGGAGAAAGAAAAGTAAGGACAGGAATTGAAGGTTAGTACGTTTGAAAGAGACAGTACTTCTGTAATAAATTATTTCATTGAAGGTCGCACATGGCACAGCAAGCCTCTTGTGTGAGATATGAACAATCACTGCGCCACCATGTTCCCATGTTTAATAACATGCTTTCATTCCTGTCATCATGAAAAAGATATCACGTATACATCTCAGTATTTTAATTATTCAGAGAGCTGTAATATCACAAATGTAATGGATTCTGTGTCCTGTCGGAGAAAAAGAAAACCTGTTTAAGTAGCACGTAGTGATTCACACACATAGAGCACATAGAAGATCAAACACAGAACAAAGCATTTAACGTGCTACTTGAGAAACTAGTAAAATAAACGATTTTAAGATGAAGTTTATGATGTTCTACTTTAATGACAAAATAAACTACGTGATTAAAGTGGAAATTGAGATTAAAGTTAACATTTCGTGCTTTTTTCCCACTGTGTGCCTATTTTTTTTTCTCTGTACCCTAATAAGCTTTCATATGACACTCAGACGGTCCGCTGCGAGTTGCCTTTTCACGCCGACTTTGATATCTGACAACTTCTTTTTTTATTTCGGGCACTGTGTGACTTTGTGAACTTGAGCTTTCGAGTTTCTCCGACACTATGTCACTCGATCAACTTTCTTTTGTTGATTATACCACTGTTTAAACCAACAAATAGTACATTTTTCCTTTGCCTCCACTTGGTATTCGCTTAAGTTCTTATATTTCCCCCCGTGCTTTTCCCATTGTCTTTTCACAGAAGGCTATTTATATCGATTTGCATATTCAAAGAGGCATAATTCTGGGAGGAGTTGGGGCGGGACAGAAGGCGCGTGCACGTGCGTTACTTTTCACGCTGATCGGGATTTATGTAGTGTAAGAACATGAAAGTTTGCGTACGCACAGATTCCTGCATCTGGATTTTTCTGTGCATACGCACATTCCCGCTTTTGTGCTTATGCCATGTTATAGTGTGAGTTCTACACACGGCGTTATACATGAGGCCCCTGGCTATTAAAGCTTTACATGGCTACAGGCTGGAAAGCTGGATGGATAGCACTTTAGATAAACAGACAACACTCTCTTTGTCAGGTGGACTGGTGGCTCTGAGTCTAGGGATCTGCACTGATAATTGGAAGGTTGCCGGTTCGAATCCCGTAAATGCCAATAGGGACTCTGCTCTGTTGGGCTCTTGAGCAAGGCCCCCAACCTGCAATTGCTGAGCGCTTTGAGTAGTGAGAAAAGCGCTATATAAATGCAAAGAATTATTATTAATGTGGCTTTTGTCAAGAATTCAGTAAATAAATAATAGTATTATGAGAGTAAGGCTGGAAGCCTGCACTGATACAGGACATTGCTACACCCACCACATGACAAACCACCTCAGGATCCCAGTTTAGTATCTAAGCGCAGCCGTGCAATGGGTGACACCTCAGCACCACACTAGTTTGAATGGAGTGTGAGGTTTTTTACAGTGGCTGGAGTGCCAATCCTGCCACCAACCCCCACATTTTCAATGCCAGTTGGAGGACCTGCTTGTAGGGCCGGATGCAGGTTAACGTCATACCCAGGAAGGAGCAATTGCAGGTTAAAGGCCTTGCTCAGAGGCCTAACAGAGTGGAATCACTTCTGGCATTTACAGGATTCGAACTGGCAACCTTATGATGGTCAGCGCAGATCCCTATCCTCAGGGCCACCACTCTGCCCAATATATAATAATTCATATAATATATATATAATATAACAAACAAGAACTCTTCTCAAATATACACCAGAATAATTAAAAAGAAAGAAAATGAAAACAAGAGAAAACTTTTGACCTGGCTAAAAATTAAAAGAACAGTCACAGAGGGACATTATAAAAGCACATGAAGCAGCCCCAGTAGCATTTCTTTACACAAATCTGCTGAGTAAGGCTCTAACATGGAGGTACAGACCTCATTTTTTAATGTTCTTTTGGAAATCCACAAAGTTTTTACAACAAACCTTGAATACGGAAGTCCTTATTATAACTTCAAATAGAGAGGAACAAGGAAAATTATATATACTGTATATTAATATTAAACACATGATTTTGTGCTGCTCATATTAAATATTTGGTTCATCGGTGGTGCTACAGTCCTAAGAACCATTTTTGGGCTGGTGTAGATCATGTTCATTTGCCTGATTTCCTAAATAAATTTCAAAGATAAAATCTTGGCAAGCTCAATGGGTGCTGTTCTCCCAGAAATGGAACACGGCAAAGACAGAAAGGAAACATGGACCAGAATATGGATGATCTAAAAAAAATCCTGCTCCTGGCTGAAATAATCTGTCTCAATATATCAGAAATCAATAAATGTATCTTAATGAGCTGAACGTTCTACATTCAGCAACACAATCTTAAGAGACAAGTAGGGTAACATGTTAAAAAGTAATGAGCATTACATAGTTTAATTACTTTTTAAAGTAATGAGTAGCCTTACGCAATACTTATCGTATCATATTGTAGTAAAAATACCTGTGTTATCATTATCAAACCAGCAGCGGGTGTATGGCAAGAAGCACATGTACTGGGTCCTTCGTAGGGCTCACTCACACAGCCAAGCTCAAAGGAGTGTGGTGTGTGCATTTCAGTAACAGAAACCTATGTATAAAGTGTCAATTTGACAAAACATATTTTTAAGAAACACAAGAAAATTACCTTAGGCATCATGCTAGTTTTTAGATTCACAGTTGTCAATGATGACATTTAACTCTTTTTCTGCACAGTTTAATGATGCTGGAGCATTTTTGACAAACAAAAACTTCTGAAGATTGCTTTCCCATGTAAACCTAGATTGTTAAGAGACCAGGGGCCTCATGTATAATGATGTTTCCAGAGACTTCACACTAAAACATCCATGCACAAAAAAATCCAGTTGCATAAATCTGTGCGTACTCCAAGTTCCACGCACGTCCCCTATACAAATCCCACCGAATATGAAATTGAATGCACCTACAGCCCCACCCTGACTCCTCCCAGAATTACGCATATTTTAATATTCAAATCAATATGAATATCACCTTCCATTCAGTGTTTGGCTAAAAAACAATGGAAAAGGCACATGAAAAATAGAAGAATTTCAGCAAATGCGAAGCGGAGTTAAGGAAAAACGCAGTATTTGTTGGCTCACGCAGTGGTATAAGGAAGAAAAGCATGTCGGAGAACAGAACAGAAAAAAGAATTGGTCAGATATCACAGTCGAGGTGAAAAGGCGAGTCACAGCCCACTGTCTGTTTATTCTGTTTCAGACAATATTACAAAAACTGACCTCCGTACGATGGTCAGGCGGTGATGATGCTGCTGTACCAAGTATGTCTTTGGGCGTTGGCTGCACACATACCTCTGCCTTGGAGACCGCTGGGAGGCCATCTGGCTTTGTGCTGATGGACTGTTGAGGAGTCACGAAATGCAATAGTGGATGCTGTAAGAGATGTAGCCAATGAACTAAGGAATATAAAGGTTGTACTATGTGATATTGACCACAAATTAAATAAATTAACAGTTTTTACATTCTGCTAATCACAGTCAAACAAAGTTATAATGCTGTCTGATCTGGCTGATCATTTGTTGGGTCAGAGTCAGGTTCATCATAGCACATCTCTCGGTATCCGTCAATAAGGGCGTGGACATAAAGGCGACCTTCAAAAGGGCGACCTTAATTGGGCGCGGAGAATAAAAGCGCACATAAATAAAAGCGATCTTCAAAAGGGCGACCTCAATTGAGAGCCGAATAAATGCGCGCACAAATAAAGGAGTGCTTCAAAAGGGTGACGTCAATTGGGCGCAGCGAATAAAGGCAAACGCAACAAAATTACAGAAAATTTATTAGATAAAGGCAATGATTGAACGTATAAAAAGGTGAAAGCAAGAATATTAAAACATCCAATTAATTAATGCATGAACTTCTAACGAACTATATCTAAAGCTCTCTATATTTCGTTGTTTTCAAAATTACAGAAAATTCAATTAAGGCAATGACTGAACATATTTCGTTGTTTTCAAAATTACAGAAAATTAGATTAAGGCAATGACTGAATGTATAAAAAGGTGAAAGCAAGTTACACTTGAAGCTGTAGATTATGTGCAATGCCACGTAGATATTCGAGATGCGGTCTATTAGCATAATCAAGGACAATTAATTTAATTCGCTCCAAAGGTCATCCTTTTGAAGCGCTCCTTTATTTGCACGTGCATTTATTCGGCGCTCAATTGAGGTCGTCCTTTTGAAGCTCGCCTTTATTTACGCGCGCCTTTATTCGGCGCTCAATTGAGGTCGCCCTTTTGAAGATCGCTTTTATTTATGTGCGCTTTTATTCTCCGCGCCCAATTGAGGTCGCCCTTTTGAAGGTCGCCTTTTTGTGCGCGCCCTTATTGAATAGAACCCATCTCTCTAGGTATATTCTTGCACACTGCGACCCATTTCCTGTGCACTATAGAGCAGCACATTAATAGAGTGAAAATGCTTTCTATCTAAATAAGCAAATTAATTCTCTGAAGGAGCCATTATAGCATAGCGACAGCACCAAGCGCCACAACAGACCAATTCTCTGCTGTTTACTTTGAGGTGACTTGCTATCCTTAAAAGGACTGTTTGCCTTTTGCCGCACAAGTTGGAAAAAGCACCTGCAACTGTGCAGACCTGAAATTTTTATATGTTTTCTAGCTATTTATGATGTAATGTCAGCTCATTCTTTTGGTGATTCATCCCTGGCTGATGTAACTTGTCCGGCGTCGTTGCAATAGCAATGTACATGCAGTTGACCACTCTTATTACTTTTAGAAAACCGGAAGTTGTTGCAAATTGCACTTTGTATGTTTGCCAGTTCAACCACAGTGTAAGGAAATCTTATATATCTGGATGACAAACGGATAATGACATCCTATACAGCTGGCATGGCACAACTCAGTGATGATTGTGAAATACCTGATTGGTCAGCAAGTTCAAGTTGAAAAGCTCCTGCAACAAAAAACCCGAGAGTGGACAGAACTTACAAAGGAGCAGGTTGAGCACAATTCCTCAAAGTCTGCCTTTGTAAAGCCAGCCCCAGTTCCACACACAGCTCCAAGAGGAAATCGAAATCAACTTAGTAGCCAGTCATCACCATCTGTAAATATGTGCTCTTCTAATTCTTCCATTTGCGATGTCTTCTAACAACACTAAAGCAGCCATGGTAATTGAAATACAGTACTGTGCAAAAGTTTTAGGCAGGTGTAAAAAAATGCTGTAAACAAAGAATGCTTTCAAAAATGGAAGTGTTAACCATTTATTTTCATCAATCAACAAAATGCAGTGAATGAACAAAAGAGAAATCTAAATCAAATCAATATTTGGTGTGACCACCCTTTGCCTTCAAAACAACATCAATTCTTCTAGGTACACTTGCACACAGTTTTTGAAGGAACTTGGCTGGTAGGTTGTTCCAAACATCTTGGAGAACTAACCACAGATCTTCTGTATATGTAGGCTTCCTCACATCCTTCTGTCTCTTCATGTAATCCCAGACACACTTGATGATGTTGAGATCAGAGCTCTGTGGGAGCCATACCATCACTTCCAGGACTTCTTGTACTTCTTTACGCTGAAGATAGTTCTTAATGACTTTGGCTGTATGTTTGGGGTCATTGTCCTGCTGCAGAATACATTTGGAGCCAATCATACACCTCCCTGATGGTATTGCATGATGGATAAGTATCTGCCTGTATTTCTCAGCATTGAAAACACCATTAATCCTGACCAAATCTCCAACTCCATTTGCAGAAATGCAGCCCCAAATGCTCAAGGAACCTCCACCATGCTTCACTTTTGCCTGCAGACACTCATTATTGTACCGCTCTCCAGCCCTTCGACGAACAAACTGCCTTCTGCTACAGCCAAATATTTCAAATTTTGACTCATCAGTCCAGAGCACCTGCTGCCATTTTTCTGCACCCCAGTTCCTATGTTTTCATGCATACTTGAGTCGCTTGGCCTCGTTTCCACGTCGGAGGTATGGCTTTTTGGCTGCAACTCTTCCATGAAGACCACTTCTGGCCAGACTTCTCTGGACAGTAGATGGGTGTACCTGGGTCCCACTGGTTTCTGCCAGTTCTGAGCTGATAGCACTGCTGGACATCTTCCGATTTCGAAGGGTAATAAGCTTGATGTGTCTTTCATCTGCTGCACTAAGTTTCCTTGGCCGATGACTGCGTCTATGATCCTCAGCGTTGCCCGTTTCTTTGTGCTTCTTCAAAAGAGCTTGAACAGCACATCTTGAAACCCCAGTCTGCTTTGAAATCTTTGCCTGGGAGAGACCTTGCTGATGCAGTATAACTACCTTGTGTGTTGTTGCTGTGCTCAATCTTGCCATGACATGAAACTGTCTTCCACAACCTCACCTTGGTAGCAGAGTTTGGCTGTTCCTCACCCAGTTTTAAGCCTCCTACACAGCTGTTTCTGTTTCAGTTAATGACTGTGTTTCAACCTATGCGTGACATTGATGATCATTAGCACCTGTTTGGTATAATTGGTTGATCATACACCTGACTATAATCCTACAAAATCCCTGACTTTGTGCAAGTGTACCTATAAGAATTGATGCTGGTTTGAAGGCAAAAGGTAGTAACACCAAATATTGATTTGATTTAGATTTTTCTTTTGTTCGCTCACTTTGCATTTTGTAAATTTATAACAATAAACAATCATTATTTATATTTCTGAAAGCATTTTTTGTTTACAGCATTTTTTCACACCTGCCTAAAACTTTTGCACAGTACTGTAGTTTGGCCATCCCATGCACCATTATATTGTTACAGAATGATTACAATCAAGTGAATTAAATGTTTAAACAATATGCAATTCATTTTGGCATATTTGATAAAGCCTGCATCACAGATGTGAATCTAAAAATGAAAAGTAGACCACAGAAACAAGGGGTGACCCTGCCATGTAAATGTGTGTGGCTTTACATCAAATTTACTTTTTATACATCTCGAAGTGACTGTGGAAACAGACGTATGCAACATTTTTGTGCATACACACCATTTATACATGAGGCCCCAGGTTTCTACCTTAACCTGGTTATTCACCTTAATCTGGTTACGTGTGTGCATGTAAACACACTCATTGAGAAGTCTATGATATAGCCCTGATACACTACTGACGTCACAGGTTGTGACATCCAAGACCATGCCCATGAAGACCACACCCTTTAGCAATGGGTCACTGCATTACGACAATTTGGTGGCTCCCATGAAAAATGAAAGGGAGGCAGGTCATGATATGATTTATTTAAATCCACTAAATAACCCGGGAAGGTTGGAAAAAAACAATGAAAATTTTAAAAGGTTCAAAATCATAACAGGTGCATCCGGAGGTCACGTATTAACAGGAAGGCTATGTCGTGATATGGCTTATGATTTTAATTTTTTCCAACTGTTCCTTGGCTTCTAAACATGATTCCAGTTTGCTTCTCTGTGTTACTGATAATCTATTGGTTATATTTATTTATTTTTAATTTCCTTGTGTTTTTAACATTGTTAAATTAAATTCATGATCTTCTGCAGCTTAATGTTGTTTTTCTTATGGACAATTTCTCTTATTGATTTTTCTTATATAGAGGATGTGGATCCTGAGGTCGCAAGTCATGACATTACAAGTGCAATGTTTTAAAAGCCAACGCCACACATTCCTGATATCCAAGATTGAGTCAACGAAGAAAAATATTGTTATTTTTTAATTTACTGGTTACAGCTACTTTTTACTTCTTGTGTTCTTGACTATTGTTACATGCACCACTTTTGGCTTATGACTTACTTCTCTGTTATTTGACTACAATTCTGGCTACATGCCTTAAGCTTTGTTTATTTAATAAGTCTTCCAAGTTATGGCCACTGTGTGAATTCTAACATTTCCATGCCATCTTTGAGTTCCATTTTCCCTGAAAACTGCTGTCACCAGTAGTACAACAAGGATTTCATAGTGAATAGGCAACAATTCAAAAAGTACAACAATGGTTCAGCAGTTTTCAAGAAATTACATCATCTGCTTTACTAACTCTCCCATACTTTCTTTGACTGAGTCTAGTTTTCGATATGCACATTAAAAGTATGTAACAGAGCATACTGTTAATCTTGGTTACCCTCACTTCTTTTTGAACATTGTATAATTTATTGTGTAATTCTTAGTCATGACAGATTTGATTCTCTGAGAAGTTTTCGTTTCTCATGATTAAAGAAATTATGTATGGCATGTATTTTGTGCAAAGTTGCAACTAGTTGCTCTCTTATGTGCACATCATTGTTTAAGATTACTAAGAAAACCTGCACAATATATTTAAGGCAAGATGATGCCTGTTATTAACACTGTTAACTTGAAGATTTAAAGCCATTTTCTCACTTTTGAATATGACCTTTTTATGTACTGTGTAAAACTTGTTTATTCCTGGCTACTACCCCTGTGACTTCATTTTTTTTCCTTTCTGTGTATTTTTCAGAAGCTATAATTATTGAATGATTTAGAAATGCACTCTCCTTAATTACTTTGTGTTCATTTCTCCTAGTTTTGTCATGTCTTTCTTTCCTTATCCATCTTCCCTTCTCTCATTCTATCACTCTCTCTTTGTCTCTGTCTATCACTCTATCTCTGTCTACCATTATATTCCTCTCTAAAAAAATAAAACTGACCTTTGCATATTCTGATAAACTTCTGCCAGTTATCACTAAATATAATCACAAAAAATTTAATCAATTAAGCTTTCTAATAAGCACCCTTTTTACACATTCACAAATTCCAGTTAAGAGATAAAGAAAGAATTCTGATAAAATGTTTATCAATATGACCTTTTTCCATCTAATTCAGAGCAAACCCAGACGGTGTGAAGGGCATCGGTGGGTAGTAGGTTATTTTAATGTCTCAAAAGCCTTTATAAATCTGATGAAGAACATGTTGCTTGTCTATGGATTTATCAGCTTTCCATGCAAAGGTGCATAACTGTCTAAAACATCATTTTGCCTTTTGTTGTGCATCTGTGATTTCCCAGTAGCTGATAAATCTGTGAGTATTTTAAAAAAAACACTTGCATGTAAAGCTTACAAATCTCACTAAAAACATATTTCCCACATTAGTAAGTACTGTATATATTCTGCCATTATCCTTTATCTCAGTTAAATTCCCAGACCTTCCTAATCTAATTTAGGGCTATCCTGGCAGCTTTGGGTGCATAACAAGTTTTAGCTCTGGATGGGAAGTCGTACATGCACACACCCACACTTATTCACTCACACTAGTGAAACTTTAGAGTAGCAAATTAATCTAATAAGCATATTTTTGGTAATGCGGGAAGAGTACCAAAATGACAGCCCACATAGGCACATGGAGAATGTGCAACATCCACAAAAGTAATGACCAAGAGCAGAACTAGAACACAGCAACCTGGACCCATGAGGCAACAGTGCTAACCACTGACCACCATCACAACTAAAAAACAATAGTAATCGATATTACAAACAACCACTTTTCAATTTACATTTACATTTACAACATTTAGCAGACGCTCTTATCCAGAGCGACTTACAACAGTGCTTAGTAGTCTACGACTGTTCTTCAGTCTCTTTCAATGCCCCCCCACACACATATACAGCAGCACTTTATTTAAGTAAGCAGTAGTTTACTGAACTTTTTTCCCTTGTGTGATTTTGTGTTCTCTTTTTACCAAAACGTTTTGCCTGCATACTTGGGAGTTACATTCTTCTTGTTCATGTACAACCTTCTGCCTATTTCTGACTTTGTTTTAGCTTTCTCTTAGATGTCACGTTGCTTCATCCAATTACATATTAATAAAAAACAAATTTAGCTTTAAGTGTTCATACATCACTCTAAGCTGTGTCTTCCCATTTAAATGAGTAATATAAATGTGCTTTAAACAAACTATATCTTTTAGGTAATGTACTTAAATACAACTTGTGTGCCTTTTAATGTATTAAATTTTGATTAAGCACTTTGTAAGCCTTGAAAATGTGTCCAACTGACTGGCTCATACATCCTACTTCTCTTTTATTTATATATAATCCTGTTTTAGATGCAAACAATAGATAGTACAGTGTAAAAAAACTTTGTTTAGTGGGATTTATCTCAGAGATTAAAACTTGGAATTAAGATCTTTTCTTGAATTAATCTGCACCCTAGAAGATTTAACTTTGCAATGGTCAGGACAAACTCTGAATAAGCAATAAGTGATTTGCAGTATCTGTATTTACCTTTGATATTATTGTAGAGTGGTGAACTTTGGTAAATAAATATGTGACACAGCAGTATTTACACACACTATCAACGTTACACATTGTGAAAAATCAATTATTTCAATTATAATGTTACAAATTGGTCGAATCGCCTGCATATCTTTGTCTGCAGTGAGTGGCAAATGATAAAACTCCACTTGTGGAAAATACATTTCTTCTGAGGTAATGTACTGTAATGCACTCCTCATTGGGATTCCTGGCAAGAGTATCCAGAGACTCCAGTATATTCAGAACAGCGCTTCCAGGATCCTGATGAGGGTGCGAAAGTATGATCACATCACCCCAATCCTGAAAACCCTTCACTGGCTCCCTGTTTCATTCAGAATAGAGTACAAGGTCTCCCTTCTTACCCATCAGTGCATTTATGGACATGCCCCTCTTTATCTACAGGAACTCCTTACCCCCCATAACTCCTTACGTTCCCTCCGCTCTGTACTCACTAACACTCTTCAAGTCCCCAGAACTAAGCTCAGCAGCATGGGTGACAGGGCGTTTTCATCGGTGGCGCCGAGGCTGTGGAATGCCCTCCCTGATTACCTGAGAGCCCCACAGTCGACTGAGGCCTTTAAGCGAAACCTAAAAACTCATCTTTTTAGAAAGTCATTTTGTTAAAGTATTTTATAGACTCTTCTGTTCTTTTTTATTTTATTATTCTATTTTTACTCTGTAGCACTTTGGGATTGCTAAAATATAAAGTGCAATATAAATAAAATTTATTATTATTATTATTATAAATAATTGTATTGCATTCTGAAGGAAAATACAATTGTTTTACCTGTATTCACAAATCTAGCCTGCCAAGACAATTTCTATCTCAGAATAGGAAGATATATATTTACAATATGAACTGTATGTCATCAGGATTTATTTGAGTTATGTTTACTTCAGTCCAGTGTAAGTTTCTTACAATAATTTTTTTCGTGACAAGAAGATATCCTTGCCTAGTCACCACACATGTAACAATGCAAAGAAAGTCATTGGTGCAAAAATGTTGTACAGATTATAAAAGCAAATGACAAAAGTAAGAATTCAAGTTTATCAAAGAAAAAGAAAAAGACTAATCAAATTCTAACTCTCCCTTTATATTTAGCTTCACTGGGTTGAATTTTTGTGCCATCTTACCCTCCTCCTCTGTTCCACCAAACACTCTTTCTTCTAACCTTCCATCTCTCTACAGCCTTGCCGTCTTCCTCTTGCTAGCAAACTTTCAAATCAGCTTCTCCTCCTAACTCCAGACTCAATGGTACCTCTGGAACAGAAACCACTTTAAATGCCCTTCTACTCCCCACTCCACTTCCAGCCAACCCCAAAATCATTTCCAGTGTCAAGACCACTGCTTATTTATCTAAAATACACTGATCTAGACAAGGGGTCGGCAACCTACAAATATACTATTGAAATATAGTAAAAAGATATTTTTTAATTACAGGGAACACATTTGCACCCTCACCTACGTCTTACGTACGTGACTCACATGTAATTGGAAACCATGTGTTCAGTACAGGCCATGGTACATTAAAACAAACTTCTTGTTATTATATTTTAATTACAGCACATGCGTTCACGCTCTTTGTTCCCCACCCAAGTTTTGCGTATGCGATTCACAGTAAAGGGAAACCATATGTTCAGTGCAGACCGTGGTACATTAAAACAAACCTCTTGTTTTTATTAAGTAATGTACTGCCCTAAAATGACTCATAAAAGACAAAACCTTGATGTTCACTCTTTTCAAGACTCTTGGATGAATGAATATGGATTTGTACAATAAAAGGATCGTGCTGTGTGTACACTATTACTGTGAGTGCTGTGCAGAGTGGAGGCAGGACCTCTGCATTTTTCCCAGTTGATTCTGGGGTTCGTCAGGGGTGTGTTCTCGTTCCTACTCTGTTCAATGCTTGTATGGACTGGGTGTTGGGCAAGGTCATGGGGTCCAGCAGCTGTGGGGCATCTGTTGGTGAAGAAAGGTTCACGGATCTTGACTTTGCTGACAATGCTGTGATCTTCGCGGAGTCAATGGAGGCTCTGATCGGGGCGCTTGAGAGACTGAGTGAGGAGTCTGAGTGTCTGGTCTTGTGAGTGTCCTGGATAAAAACCAAGATCCAGGATTTTAATGACCTCTTGGGCACAGCCATCAGCAGTGTGTCTGTTTGCGGGGAGAGTGTTGACCTTGTTGAGAGGTTTACTTACCTGGGCAGTGACATTCATGTCTCTGGTGACTCTTCCTATGAAGTCAGTAGACGGATTGGGAGAGCATGGGGGGTCATGAGGTCACTGGAAAGGGGTGTTTGGCGCTCCCGATATCTATGCAAAAGGACAAAGGTCCAAGTCTTTAGAGTCCTGGTGCTTCCTGTCTTGCTATATGGTTGCGAGACATGGACGCCATCCAGTGACCTGAGATGAAGACTGGACTCCTTTGGTACTGTGTCTCTCCAGAAAGTCCTTGGGTACCGTTGGTTTGACTTTGTGTCGAATGAGCGGTTGCTCATGGAGTCCCGAATGAGGCGCATTACCTGCATTGTGAGGGAGCGTCAGTTATGGCACTACGGCCATGTGGCACGTTTCCCCAAGGGTGATCCAGCTTGTAAGATCCTCATTGTTGGGGACTTGTGTGGCTGGACCAGACCAAGGGGTCGCCCACGTAACACCTGGCTGGGGCAGATAAAGGGTCATTTCCGAAGGGTGGGACTGGACCGCACGTCTGCCTGGGGGGTTGCAAACCAGGATCCCGAGATGTTTCGTTGTGTAGTGGGTGCGGCAACGCACTGTACCAGTT